>NC_141073.1:29979185-30211685 GCF_041138505.1 Cibotium barometz | reverse complement strand
CCTAGAGTTATCTTTAAGTTTTCAGAGCCACTTGGCCTCTTCTTCCTTATGCTTTGAGTTATCTTTAAAGCCTCTTTCTCTTGGAGTTATCTTGGAGTCATCTTCATAGCCTCTTGTCATATTTTCCTTATGATTTGAGGTTTCTTTTGGGTCAATCCTCAAATTGGACTTTGAAAAACTTATATTGAATAACATGACTAGCTATACTAGGATACCCTAGATAGAGCTCCTGGTCATCATACTCGTGGCACACCACTACCTGACACATGGCCTCTCATCTAGTCACACTAGGTAGAGAGCATGCTAGTCATACTAGTAGAATCCAAGAATACTAGACATGGGAGTACTAGTTATACTAGCATAATAGACATGGGAGTACTAGTCATACTAGCAGAGCCCAAGGGAATACTAGTCATACTAGTAGAATAGACATGGGAGTACTAGTCATGCCCAAGGGAGTACTAGTCATACTAGTAGAATAAACATAGGAGTACTAGTCATGCTAGTAAAGCCCAAGGGAATATTAGTCATACGAGTAGATTCCCCAACTCTAGTCATATTAGAGTTTCAACTACTAGTTCTAATCAAATACCAACTACTAGTACTAATCAAATACAAACTACTAGTCTGCCTAGTAGTTGGCACTGTAGTCATACTAAATTTTCAACTACTCGTTATAATCAAATACCAACTACTAGTAATAATCAAATATGAACTACTAGTATGCCTAGTAGTTGGCACTCTAGTCATACTAAAGTGTCAACTACTAATTATAATCAAATACCAAATACTAGTAAAAATTGAATATGAACTACTAGTATGCCTAGTAGTTGACACTCTGGTCATACTAAGGTGCCAACTACTACTAGTCATACTAGAAACAAAGAACATCCTAGTGGCTAGTCATACTAGCACCTCAAGATGTCTTGCATAACTTTTAGATACGTACATCCTATGATTGGGAAGCCAAGTGGTGACATGGACTATGTCTGGTGAGTGACATGATGTGATGGTGAGGTAGTATGATGATCATGGTGATGTAATATGGTGTGATGGTGATGTGATGAGGCAGATGCCTAGCATGTTTACGATACATCGTCAATATGGTATGTTTTTGTGTGTTAGATATTTTAAAGTAAATGTAACTATTAGTATATTATAAAGCTAATAACTTGTCCACACCATGCCACTGTTAGTAGTGCTAACATATCCGAGGTGAAATAATGTAATACCTTAGACAGATTCACCGTGGAGATACAATAAAGCGTAATTATATACTGCTTCAGATCTTCTTTGTAATTACTATATATACAAGCATCAAGCGTAATGTCTTGGTATCCACCTTGGAATCTAAAGCTGGGGGATGGAAAGTGTAGTATGCGGATGGTCATTTTGCCAATTATGTGGCATTAGGAGATGCATTTCTTTAGTAGTATCGCACTACCAAGACATCTTTGGGGGTGCTAGATAAGCTTTGGTCACTCTAGCAAAAAAGGTTGCCGGTGGAGGATTATGTAGAAAAATCCCTAACTCTCCCATGGTGGATGGGTGGATGTAGCTAATCACCCATCTAATGAGATTACCGGCAGATGGTATAAAAATGACTTATAGCTGAAGTTATGTCAAGCATTGGCTCCAATATATTTAGCCCTAGCATTTTTTGTAATTTCATATAAACTTGGTAATATTCAACAAATTGCATTAGATCTTTCAAGATTGAATATTTTCTTCATAATTCAAAATCTAGCTCATATATAAACTGTCAATGGTATGCTTATGTTGGGTTGCAATGGGTGCAGGATTTGTAGATAAGCATCTACACATGGCTTCTGCGGGTTCACATAGGCTAAAAGCTTCTAAGGGAAGAAGAGCATTTCTAAGATGCAAAAGAAAAAGGATTGGAACTTCTTCTATAATGTGAAGCCTATTAATTACTGGGACCTTGAGAAATGGATGAAATCAACATGGGGCAAGCACGAGAAGGACACTCGAAAAGGCTACCGCATCAACAACTTGAATAGTGCATGGGCAAAAGACTTCATGGAGGTCTATAGTGATGTTATAAGACTACACAAGGTCATCAACAATGAAGTTCCTATGGTTCTAGCATGAGCTTTTGCTGCCTTCATGCATAGGGTAGATTGGCCTTCTTTCACAGAACACAAGAAGTCAAGGTCTCATATTTTGGTTGATAGTGATAAAGGTGGGGATGTGAAATGAATCAAGTCCCATTCTTTTAGCATGCAGAAGACACAACAATTAGCGCCAAGAATGTCTATGAAGAGACAAACCACTTGCACATCTTATCAAGCTGGCAAGAAGAGCAAGAGGGTAGGAAAGCAAGACTCATTACATCACTTGAAAGCTGCCACCATAAGTAAAGATAAATCAGCGCAAAGTGTTGTTGATGCGGCAAATGGAAAGGTGAGATTCTTTATGGACAAAGTGAAGGAGTTGTCTACACAAGTGGAAGATTTGGGAGATCATGAGGTGGCAATTCGGCTTCGCGAAAGCGCTCCTTTTTGCTAGAAGACTATAAAGAGCAGCTAATCAGGCAAGAACAAGCCTTGTAAAAGGCTATGGGACTGAGCTGCAATTGGCCGCACTGGCCTGTCAGTTGGTCGAGGATGAGCTTGCAAATAAGGGGTCTTTTGCCCTCAACCTAAGCCAGATGATTGATCATGTTACAAAGAATGGCTTGTGCTAGCTACAACCAATTCCAATTGCACGCTTGACTATAATTGATGAGGAGATCAAGGTCACTATTGAAGGGTCAGTTCAATCCTGAGTATTTTCTTTCTATATTCATTGTCTAAAAATATTCACCAGTGAATTCATGGATTGATTTCAATGACAGGAATGTTTTTTGTGGCCCATCCATGTTGGATGTCATTGTGACACCTTGCTTGCATGTGTACCACATATTTTGTGCATCCGTGGTATTTACATATGGCTTGGGATGTAAAGGTGTTGGTTATGTTGTTGTTGCAAAGGAAGTGCCCGAGGCATGGGCAAATAGCTTGGGCTTCACTTGACAAAGGATTGCACCATACTCTTTTAGTATGTTTTTCACTTTTATAGTAATTTCAAAGTACATTGGTGTTCATATGGATGCACTAGTATCACATTTGTACTAACACCCATCATAGTTGTACTAACACCCATAACCAATACTTTTGTTGTAGGATTACAGGTACAAACTATTGCATAGTATAGTGGCCTAGTCCTGAAATTGAGGTCCCATGTATTGTCCAAATAATTAGTATAGTATTGGCTTATACTTTTTACATAAATAGTATAATATTGGCTATAAACATGACATAATTTAGGTAAACCTTTCAAAAATATCAAGAAATTATTCACTAGCGCTAAATAGTTTTTATAAATATGGACTATTGTGTGAAGGAAAAGTACTATTACTATAGTACATGACTACACATGAATTACTACTGTGCAAGGCAAAGTACTGTTAGTATAGGACAAAACTACACATGAATTATTATAGTACAAGGTAAGTACTATTATAGTAAAATACCACACATGAATTACTATAGTACTTACTAGGCAAAGTAACGTTAGTATAGTACCATACAATACTCACTAACTAAACTAGCTGTACTATATGTTGTATTATTTTTTATTATAGTATAAGTTGATGAAGTACTCCTTATAGTTCTACCAAGGAGAACTTAGTATAGTACTATCCAGTACTATTGTCATTGCCTAAACACCAAATGAACTAGCCAGAGTATGTGTTCTTGAATTGGATACTCATATCTCCTCATATTACATGACCATATTTTGAGGTGCTCAACATATTTTTCATGTGGAGTTGGACTGCCTATAGTATATATTTGTGAATTGGTTATATAGTATATGTTGGTTTGTATGTGTTGTTGAACTACGTTGTCCCATCTCCTCATCATACAAGAGCATGTTTGAGTTATTAGAACATTTTTTTAATGTGTTAGTGCACTATCAAACATGTCTCCACCCACGATGGGGATTGCAAAAACATCCACTTCTCATGCAACATATCTCCATTGTAAGTGCTGATGTGGAGACTCCAAAGAAAAAGCAGATTGTTGGTGGGAAGAAGAACCTAAAGAGGGAGAGCTGAAAAAAAGAAGCCATGCCATAGACGATGAGAAAAATGATTACGAGATGAGGATGCTTATCTTGTGGTTGTGGATAAGCAACAAAAGACAAGAACAACTAAATTGAAGAAGGTCTCTCCAATGCGCAAGTTGCCAGACTAGATGGAAAAACAACCTGAGTTTAGAATTGATGATGGTATGAAATTACACTAGTAATATTTTTCCTTGTCATGCATCAAGTGCAAAATTTGTGTGATTCTATTTATTATGGTTGTAGCGTCGAAGACGGCGCATACGGATTCCCCATTGAGTGATAAACCTATGAAGAAGTTGGCTATATAATCACTTTTACAAGAAGAAAGGAGAGAAGAAAGTAGATAAGAAAGGTCTACTGGGACAAGAGAAGAGTGCACATCCAATAACAGGTCTAGTTGAGAGACAAGAGAAGAGTGCACATCCAACAACAAAGTTGATAGATGGTTTGCAAGGTTCATATATGAGATATGGGTTTCTCTCTAAAAGTAGATGTAGAATTATAAAATTTTGATGTAGATATGGGTTTCTCTCTAAAAGTAGATGTAGAGATGGGTTCATTGGACACCTTGACAATAGATCCTCCAAATAGTGTGAGTAGCGTATGTTTGACACCCTATTCTAAACCATTTTTTACATAAAAGGTACCTTAAAGGTCTCATGAAAATGTTGTGGTTTTGGCAGGTGAGTGTTTGGATGCTAGTGTGTTGTAGGCTGAAATAGAGATGATGTGTAACAAGTATGCCACAATTGGTGCTAACAAAGAGTCAGGCACTCAAAATGGATACGATAAAGGAGATGGGATTACGTCAAAGGAGTCAGGTTTGTTATGAAACCTTGCACATGTGTGCATTTTGTTTACCATCTACAATTACTATGCTTTCTATGTGTTGAAAAGAAAATAATTTTACTTTTTTTTTCAATAGTTGTAGGATGCGTGGATGGGTCCACTCAAGAAGGTGTTATGGTTCGAGAAAGAAGATGCTGTAATTGTCCCATTGCTAGGGATGTTGCAGACTTCATTATGGGTATTGATGAGTGTTGAGAAATGTGGTGCCAAAGAGCACAAGGAAGAGGTAGGGAGTGAGTTGAGTAAGCCAAGAAAGTGCAAAGCCTAGCATAAGGCACATGAGCAAAGGGATTTATCCCACATTGATGTACAAGCCTTGGGAGCAAATGGAAGCCGTAGTCTGAGTCGTAGTCTTGCATTCACTTTGTTCACATCTTTTTCTCACATCGTACCCTTATTTTTTTTTCCAATTGTCATAGTAGGTCACTGATTTTTGTAATCCATCAAATCCTCTAATAATATTCTGTTATTGTTTTATTCACATTCTTTCTATTTTTGTGCCAATGCGTGTGTGTATTGCCACATATGACTTGGCTAATTATGCAAAGAAACTGATAATATTTAATCTCAATGGAATTCTATTAAAGAGGTGGTTCAAAAAGAAACCCCCTTCCACTTTCGGAAGAGTGCACAATGTGGGAAAATAGTTTGTGTTGTTGCGGCCTAGCCTAAAAGAGTTCCTCAATGGTGTGTCTTCAAAGTTCCAGGTTGCCATATGGTCAAGCATGGAAAACCATAATGTGCAGATGATGATGAAATTGATACTTCACTGATTTTTGGTTGGGAAGCCTAACATACTCCATGCATGACATAATGGCATATATAGATGAGGGTTGGACTTTATGAGACGTGTTTTGTTGTAAATGGCTGCATATAGTGGTACTTGGACTAAAGAGAATAACACTGATTGATGTACTTAATGATGTAAGAATTTTGAAAAGGATTTCTTTCTTTCTCCCACAAGATCTAGTTGGACTCACCTAGAAGATCTAGAAGTGTGTGACTTACCTATCTAAAGAGAGAGACATCATGCAAGCAGGGTAGAGACAAAAGGAGAAACCATGCATACAGGTAAGGGAGCTTCATAACAACCATGTCATAAGAACATAATAGAAGCATAATTGACAAAGTAGCAACAATCATAAGAAGGTGAATTTGTCATGCAAAAAGTTGTCCACGACCATGATAATCAAACCTAGGTCATAAGAAACAAGGCAATGACATTCAATGTTCTAGTAAGTAGGAGAAATCCACCACAATATAACTTGTATGTTGTAAAAGGGAGTTGTAAAAGGGAGACAAAAAACACACTGATAATACAATAGAGACCATGTTGAAATAAGATAGAGACAAGAGCTCATTAGTGAAAAATCAACATGATGGAAGCCGAAAGGAAAAAACCACTCCTACTTAGTGTAAAAAGCACCCAAAAAATCACTACAAATTAATGCTCTGTAGTATTCTAGAATGCACCTTAGGTGTTACAATATAGAGTACATATTGTACCCTTTCACCTTATGTTTTACTCTTGGCATAGAAAAATTTATTACTATGACTGCATCCGCATGCACAACAGCGGTTGGGGCCCTCTTGAGAAGAATGTAACTGATCCAAGTGGATTGCACCTTCTCAAAATATGTGCCACATATTACCTCGTCACCAACATTGACGACATTCCCCCATCCATCCTTTGTGTTCTGTTAGGATAAATTTTGGTTCTGAACACAAGACAATGTAGAACTCCTTTGCTTGTTCATCATCTGTCATTGTGTAGATCATAAAATTGTCTCTGACCCTCTAACATATCAGCCAAACTATCATTGTCCTCAAAGTATGTAGTGTCTTCATCCACAATGGGAGCTTCATCACTTGCATTGATTTGCTCTAGCTTTTTTAAGGACCATGGCCCATTGTGTTGTAAGCTGGTGCACTTGTCCCAAGTTTTGTCCATACGGAAGGAGAAAAAGCACGACAAGTTTCGAAAGAGAATCTATGTGTTGTCTTTCTTACTAAAACCAAGAATGTAGTGTGTCTTGCGTGTTCCAATCGCTGTGTTGCAACCCCATTTTGTGTTTCCATCCACATCACCAACCTTAACCTCCACAAATGAACAAAGGATGACATCATCATCTCCTATTTCTACATTCAGCCATTGCACCACGTCATTCATATTTTGAAGCTTTGCTCCATTAGGTTTGAGTTATTCCACAGCAGTGAGCATACACTTCAAGGCCCCTGCACCATCATGCTCACCCTTTTGGTTGCTCCGAAATACCAGTTCAATATTAGACTTAAAAAAAAAACTAACAAATATTCCTGTGAACAATAGATACTATAAAATGGCACACTCCAATTCCCACCATTTGTGCATTCTAAAAGAAATATTCTAATTTACTCCATGTACATATTCACTCATGAATACGCATAAAGGATTTATTTTTATTTCAAAAGTGTTATTCTCATTAAAATTGATTTTATGCATAGAAAGATGCATAAAGGATTTATTTTTATTTCAAAAGTGTTATTCTCATTAAAATTGATTTTATGCATAAAATCAAAGTTTGAATGATTACCTCTGTGATATGTTAACCTTTGGGGCTACTTTCTATCTTTGGTAAACCTCCTGAGGGCTGCTTGGTGGGCATCATCTTCTTCCTCCAATTCTTCAACGGAGTCTTCCAAAGGTGCTATCTATCTTTTGAGAGTAGTTGATAAAGAAGGAGTGTCTACCTTTGATGGATCAGCTAATGTTGTCTAACTAGCAGGGTCATCAAATATCATGTCCCTTGACATAAATGTGCCCTTCTTGATTGGATCATAGAATCTGTGAGCCTTATGCTCACTACTATATCCAACAAACAAATGCTTTCTTGACTTGTCACATCAAGCTTCTTCCTATGTGCATTTGGAATATGAGAAAAAGATAGACATCCAAATATTCTAATATGATGTACCTAAGGCTTGAGTCCATGAAAAGCTTCATATGGAGTGATGCCCCTGGAGTGCTTGGGGATCTATTCATCAGGTAGCATGTCGTGTGCTGATAGCTTCGACATAGTAGGTTTTGGAGAGATTCTTCTCCTTTAGCATACACCTGGTTTACTCAAATAGGACTATGTTCTTCCTCTTAGCAACTCCATTTTGTTGCGGTGTATAGATGCACTTCTGATGCCATACTCAAGAAGGTATTTGTTGAAGTCTTTTGAGAGGTATTCTCCTCCATTGTTTAACCTATCATGTTATGAAACCATAACATGAAACTCTTCGAAAGTGCCAAATAATTTAGCTTTAGATTTCATGAAGAAAACGCGTGTATCTGGAGTAATCATCTATGAAGGAAACATAGTATGTATTACCACCAAGTGAAAGAGTGTGGGCTAACTCATAGACATCTATGTGAATGAGGTCAATGAATCCTCTTGCTCTACTTGTGCTTTTTGAAAATGGTGCTCTAGAGCCAATGCAACAATCTTCACAGACTTTGTTAACTTTTTACAGAGATGATATGCCCAAAACCATGCACATGCTATGGAAATTTAGGTGACCATACCTTTTATGCCATATTCTAATGGAGGTAAGGAGGGTGGGCTATCAGTTGGCATTGCTGACAGTTTTGCTCTATTGATCCACTGAACTTGAAGAGTTTTCCTTACTTCTGACCTCTTTCAACAATTTTGTAACTGCATTGAGGATCTCTCATCAGGAAATGCTAACCTTAAAATTTCACTTTGAAGCCTTTATCCACCATGGCTCCAACTGAAGAGAGGTTCTTGGTGAGTGAAGGCACCAGGAGGACATCTCCAAGCTACTTCCTTTCCCTTGTGTTTAGCTTAAGGGAAACTTCTACTTCACCTACTATGATAGAATTAGGAGTGTCTTTTGTAGTATAAATCAATTCATGAGTAGAACCCAATTTAGAAAAGTATTCAGCATGAGAAGTCATGTGGGAGCTTTCCCCACTATCAATCCACCATGGAACTTGCTTGTTGCCATGGTCTATAGGGTTGGCCGCTTTGATCTCTTCAATAGAGAGAAAAGTGTTGGCACTTGTGAAGCTTTAAGACCTTCCATCTTTAGCATAGCTGAGTGATTTCCCCTTCAGATCAACTTACTTTTTCCTATAATCTTTCTCAACATGTCCATATTTTTGACAATAATAACATTAAATGGAGTTATTGTAAGTTCTACCTCTTCCTCTGCCTCTAGAGGAATAGGGACCTCTACCATTAGAAGAATAAGTACCATTATGAGTACCTTGATAATTTGTTGATGGGGGTTGATAGTTGTAATGTCTTCCTTTTCCTTTTTGATTATTTGATCCTCCTCTACCTCAGTGTGTGAAGAGGGCTTTGTCATTGTTGCTTGCTGAAGTGATGTTGCTACAATAGATGTTCTTCATGGCTACTTTTCTTTTATCCTCATCCCTAAGGATATGCTCTATTTCATATAGTGAGGGTTTTTCTCTCATAATGATGAGGCCTTAAACAAGACCTTCATAGCCTTCCTTCAGCCCATGGATGATGATGATTGTAGCAAGCTCATTGTCGGACATGTTATCTCCAACATCTATCAGTTGTTATTGATGTAGATCTTTCACCTGCTTGACAAAGTCTGTACTAGTCTCATTGGGCTTCCTTGTCTCATTTGTGAGTTCAGTTCTCAAGATAATTTGCCTTGAAGTGTTTTGAGACTCGTACACCTTCTTTAGGTTGTCCCAAGCTTCTTTGGGGGTCAACATCTCCCTCAAATGGCCGAGGATATCATCCTTCACGCTTAGCTTTATCATGTGGACAACAAACATGGCCTTCTTGTCCCATTTTGCTAGAGCTTCATCAGTCAGATCAGTTGGTCTCTCCATATAAACCATATCCTAGTAATCTTGGAAGAATAATAGTGACTCCATCTTTAGCTTCCATGTTGCATAGTTTGTACTATTGAGTTTTTCAGCTCCCTCCAAGTGTATGCTACTCAGGTTGGGTGCCATTGAGTCATTAGAATAGATAGTTAATTCTGCTTTCAGATTTTGATAGCTAGAGTTGACTTTGGAAGAGCTGATTCTGACTATAGTAAACCACGACAAATGAGTAATCCTATTCAAATTAGTAAACTTGGATAAACAAATAAACCTGGACAAATGAGTAATCCTAGCCAAATTAGTAAACCTGGATAAACAAGTAAACCTGACCAAATTAGTAAACCTCGCTAAATGCTGAATGCCAACTCTGGAATGTGGAAGGCTGTGTTGCAATAGTGGTATATCAGCAATAGTGCAGATCGATGGACCTGGCACTAGCAGGTCGACGGCTTGTTAGTAGTAGGTTGACGGTTTGTTAGTAGGTCAACTCAGATGGCTTACTCTAACAGCTAATGTAGATGGCCGTTCAAGAAGCTGACTTGAGCAGGCTAGGTCATGAAACTGGCTCTCGTGTGGCTGGTTTAGATAACTAGCTTTGATAGCTATTTCAGACAACTGGCTTTGACGGGGTTGGAAGATAATATAGCATCAATAGGTTAAAGGATGACGTGGCTTCAACAAGTCAGAAGATGACGTGGCTTCCAAAAGTCACATGATGATTTTCAATGGGGGTCTGCACAACGTTATGGAGGATAGGGAGCGAACGTGCTTATTCCATTGGAAACAAAGTTTGATGAAGCATGCTAAACAATGCGTGAAGGCAAAAAGTCGACAACACCATATTGACTTGTGTGAAGAATGGAGATTGGCAACCAATAAGGAGTCAGCTTTCTTAAAAAATAAAGAGATTCGTGATGAGTGGTGGAGAAATGGACATGTTCATGAGGGAAAACTATCAGTAATGGATACGTGGATGAGTTGGTGGGAAGTACGAATAGCACATTGGGGCAACCTCATGTCAAGGGTGAGAAATTTTATGGAGAAATGATATGTTGTATGGATGTATTTGCATTGGAGTCAATTTTGTGAATTCATGTATGAAACCTCTTGTGTGCAGGTGGTCTTAAGCTCGGTGGATTTAGCACAAACCCCTCGAACAAACTTATCTGAAAGTGTACATGGGAGTTGGCTTGCTGGTGAAGGATATAAGGAAAAGGTTAGCTTTGTATGATGCGTGCATTTCAGATATGGCAAACGCTTTACTACAAAGTGCAAAGCAATATGCATATCAAATGGGGAAGCACAAAGGTGAGGAACCAAGCTTGAGCAAGTTGTTGGATAGGGTAGCAGCAAGGTTAAGACCGACACCACCACAAGTGGCTCGCATGGTCCATGAAACAGTAGCTAGTACTCCTATGTATGAGGAATCAAGGCCTCTACATGGAGATAAGGAGACTATTCAACGGAAGAGGGTGAGGACAACGGAAGTAGACCAATGCTCACATCGTCCAGGTTATGTCATGCAGAGCAGACATCGTCAAAACCGGGGAACAGCAAGAAGAGTAAGTTTTGGAGATAGATCTAGAACAAATAGTGCAGCAAGTCACGCTTCAAGGGGAGGACCAAAAAGTCCAATGACTGGAGGAAACAAAGATGTAGGACATGAAGAGCCTAAACAACATTATGGCACAATGAGCGGAGGACAAATGCATGTAAAGGAAGAGGCCATTGGACGCACAATGTGGGCCATTAGACGAACCCCATTGAACTCAAAAGTCAAATGTTTGGGAGGTATTGATGAAAGACTGAAGTGCAACTCATACATACAGGGAAGCTCTATTGGAGTTGTTGCCCCTAGCTTCTACTCAGAGCGACGACATCCTGGTCCAAGAGGGCCAAAGACTCAAATGATGTGGTTTTGTCCTTTAGATGTTTCACACACATGGCATGTAGATCCAAACATAATATACAAGCCATCATACCCAGATATGTGGAAAGTGGATGTTGGGACCAACATAACCATCCAAGAGGTAGAGAAATTAGTAAAGACAGGGTTCAAGTTAGATGTTACTCATGAAGAACCTTCTGTGTCAAGGGTGGGAGAAACGTCCACACAAGCAGGCAACAAAGAAAGTGACAAGAGGCCACATGATGCTACACAGAATACAAAGAGATCAACCAAGTGGCGGCATTGGATTTCCAAAGAAGCAGAAAAGAGGATTGGTGGTGCCGAGGCCATGACAGCGACAGTCCTTAATGAGAGTGCAATGCAGCCGTCCCTCTACTCTATTTTTCATTTGGCATGTGAGAGTGGAGAGAACTATTTTATACACATCAAGGTACAACCTTTTCGTTCACGCAAAGTTTTAAAGAAATCGGTGTTTGCTAAAGTCAACATAGATAACTTTTTCAAAATAAGTGTTTGCTAAAGTCAACATGGATAACTTTTTCAAAGTGTTGATATTTTTTAAAAGTAAGTGTCAATAACTTATAGTAAGTTCCATTTATAAATGAAGGCACTTCTTTCATTTCTCTCCATTCCTCTATCTCTCTCCATTCGTTCTAGCTTGTGAGTATGGCACGTACGAAGCAGAAAACAAGATGCCTACCAAGACACCGGTTCCCGACAATGATAAAGGTCAAGCTACTCCTGCTAGTCCAAGTAGTAATGTTCATCCACCGACGCATAAGAAGAGAAGATGGAGACCAGGCGCCGCCGCTCTTCGTGAAATTAGAAGGTTCCAAAAGAGTTCTAAGTTTATTATACCCAAGGTGCCTTTCTCTAGGTTGGTGCAAGACTCGAATAATATTGCAATATCTACAAAGGAAAAATCACTATAGGTGCTTTTCAAGAGATCAAGCACGTAATGTAGAAAGATGGTCAGCCCAAGCGTTGCTTGCTCTTCAAGAGGCGGCTGAAAGTTACTTGGTGGACCATGCATAATGGGGAGCTGTTAGCCATCCATGCCCGGTGCATCACACTCAAGCCCTGGGATCTCTATCTTGTTCGTAGGATTCGTAACAATAGTTATGCATTCAACCTTAACCATGACATGTTTTGAAGAGCTGTGTAGATGCTCGTGTATCATTTTATATTTACATTTTCTCGTTCAGTTCTACTCAACTAGTTGTACTTGATACAATGTACCAAATTTGGATATTTTAAGCTTTCTTTATTTCCAATGTTGTGTCCTTGATGTGATGTGTCAGGTTTGCCCATTGATTTGGATATTTTAAGTTTTCTTCATTTCCAATGTCAGTGTATATTCTTATATTTTCATGGAAAAAAATTTGCATGTGCAAGCAAGTGCATGTGTATGTGTATGTGTAGGTGCTTCTTTATTTGCATATGCAGGACATAACTTAGTGAGGTTTTTCCAAATAAAGAGAAATTTTAGGAGATGGAAGCTATGGCAGAAAGGAAGCTACCTTTAAAATTTTGTGAAGAAAGCAGCAGAGATGTAGAGGATACGACGAAATTGAACTTTGTAAAAAAAGGGGGGGAGGGGGAGGGAGAATGAAAAGGTAGACAATTGAACATAAAAAAATGTGAAAAATGAAATACGTTTTTCAAACTTCCATGTGCTGATGACAACAATGTACATTTGACATGAAAGAATAGTTGATGGTGAAAACCACAAGGACATCTAACATTTCTTTATTTTTTTAAGTTATGGGCTCTATTTTTTTATTGTACTAAGAGATTTGGGCAAAGATATGACAAAAAGATCCATGTTACATGGACCTGTAGTCCCAGGTCTCTCATTGGTTAGGCCATTCTTTTTTTATTCACTCGTTAAGGAACTAAATGGAGAGTCCATATTTCTCCTAATGTATGTGATAGTTCTATGATTCTTAGAGAGGGAAGGCATTTGTATCCCTTGGGTAAGAGGAATTACCCATACTAATAGAATATATAATTTGATTGGCTATACGACAATTATATTTGTGATATCAGATTATCTGATTCCTCAGGCGTTGGATTGAGAGATTGTTGTGTTCCTCACGACTATTGTTGGGACTGACCGCTATCCCAATCAGCCTACTGAGTGTCTCTGGTTATGCGTGTAGCAATACACCAGTCTGATATGGATCAAGCACAAGACAACACAAAAGTAGCTTATCGATTATAGGTGACTATACCACAGAATGATTACTTAAGACTTGCCGACTCATGCGCATGATCCAGATCGCAACAGAAGACTTAACATATGGATTCACATGAAATAATAGACAAGATAGATTATACATAACAGACACAGATAACGAATAAATAGAATGATATAGAACGGTCTTCTTTGATTCACAAAGAAAAATATACAGCCTTAGCAATAGGCAATAGAATTTATAATGGCAATCAAAAATTAGCCTTTACAAAGTTATGGTTACATCTTTTACACTGCTTAACTCGCAGTCATAGAGTGGTACAAAGATACCCTCGTGCTTTGAGTATGGTTGATTTGTAGAAGTAATGACCTATTAGTTGGTGTTTAAGTGTCGGCTCTCACATTCCGACGGCGCTCTGGCTTGGCGGCTTAGCGGTTGTCCGATCTGCAACTGTTCGGCGGCCCAACACCTGGCACGCCCCATGGGTCGGATTCCCAATCCAACGACTCAAACCTTGAATCTTCCAATCTTCCTTGATGTTAGATGCTCCTTAGCATGCTAGTGGAGTTAATCACCTAGAGATAGGGACCATGTTAGATGCTCCTTAGCATCTTCCTCACAGACTGCTGGTAAATCCTCCTCTGCAACCTTAGTGCCCAGGCTCCTAAACCCAATGAGGCAGGCACATCTGTGACAGTGAAAATAGGAGAACGGATCCGTGTTGGCGGGAGATGAAGGACGAATTCCTCAAGTTTGAGTTGCGGAACACGGACACCAATATGGCCAACGTCTTGCAGCCGCATCGTGTTGGTCGAGGTGTCCACCATCGCCATCGATCTGCATGCATTCTTGATCCCTCCGGTCCGGTAACTTTAGTCTTCGACTCCACCCATTTCATCACCATCATTGCTAGAAGGTGGGTTCGGATTGTTCGGGCTGGGTGGAGCAGAGACGAGGTTGGGTAGGCGTTGTGGGTTGAGGGCATGCTGCAGCAAGGTGTCCATCCTTCTCCAGGCTCGTGGTTCGGGTAGGTTGGTTGACACAATGTCGGTGGCGAGGATCTGCATGTAATAACATGCCTGGAGGATTATTTGGGTGGAGTTGCCCTGTTGCCAGATTGCCTCTCATTGCAGGCCCGTGATCTGCGTTGGGTAGAGGCTAGTTCGGCAACGGAAGGTCACATTCTTGGCCTCTTCGATGCTGGCGATGGCCAGCTGGATGTCTTCGTGGTTTTCATTCGGCTTCCGCCCCGCCGAGTGATAGGCCTCTTTGCGGTGACCTTGGTCGTGAGCTCGTCGACATGAGCTTGCATCTTCCCCCTATCGTCGGTATACCTCTGTTGCTAGTCTTAGGCCATCTTCATGGCGGCCATCTGATCATGCAGTTCATCATAGTTCTTCTGGGGAGCGGCTGCATGGTCTTTCAGGAGGGCCATGGTTGACTCTTCTTTAGACGAGGCTTCCTTGGAGTTGGGCACCATCGCCAGTCGTAGGTTCTCCATGTCAATCGGCTCCTCTGGGTTCAGCTCGGGTGGCTACATCGGCTTCTTGCCCAAGGCGGTGAGTTTGGCATTCTGTGCTTTGCATCGGGCGAGCTCTTGTTCCAATTGGTCCATCTTCATGAGAAGGTCGTCATGGGCAGTAGAGGTTGCTGCTTTCAGGGGTGGGGACTCGTTCGGAGTTGTCGGAGCTCTCGGTACAGCGGACTGCGGTGGGGCGGGCGTTCGGCTCGGCGCTCCGGATTGAGTGCCGCCTTCATCATCCGAGTCGTCCCTCTTTCGTTGGACGGGCGGCTACTAGCATTTGTCGGTGAGGAGAACTCGTCCGTGAGCAGGTCCCAGAGACGGCTCAGGTCATCTTACAGAGTGTCAGAGAGCTCGACCAAGACTTTAGTGTCGATCTGGATGGTATTGGGGGAGGAGCTGGTATGAGCTTTCAGCTGGGCGTCCAAGAAGCTGATTTGGGATTTATCTTTGAGGGTCTGGGCCTTGAGCGAGTAGAGGAAGCCAGTGAATTGGACAACAGCTCAGGCTTCGGCTTCCTTGGCCACCATCAACTCTCTCTGGGTATCAGTCTCTCAGGGCGTTGTTCTCCTGTTGGAATCGGTTGACAGTATTTTGCAAGCGGAGTACTTGGGCCTCAGCTTGGCAGGTACCGAACGGATCTTCACCTTGGAAACACTGCTGCAAGTACTCAGTGTATTGTCTGGCCGTGGGGACGTCGACAGCCGTGGGATGGAGGGTCCTATGGAGCTGGAGGCCACCACGGACTAGGCCGGGGCGATTGGTGCGAATGGGGGTCTCTCGGCCGGCGTGGTAGAGGGCAACTCCAGCAGAACACACTGCTTCTTATCTTTGGAGGCTTGGGAGGTGAGCACCAGCTTGCGTTTGAACTGGGACGCCACGGCCAAGGATCGAGTGCGTCCCATCTCGGTGTTGAGGCTAACTGTGTGCTCCGAGCTGACCACCTCGATAGGGAGTGGAGTAGGTGGTACCTCTGGCTGGGTTTCTAGAGTGTTTTGCACTTCCAAAGGCGAGGGCGGTACTTCGGCGGTCGGGGGTGGGTTTTGGGCTGCGCCCGAACAGAAACAGTAGTGTGAGCAGCTAGCCCATCTTGGTGTGTGTGTTGGTTTTCTAGAGGTGGGTGGCTTCTTTCTTTAGCTTGTCGAAGCAGAGGGTAGCCCAACTGATGTCTTCTCCTTTCTCAACCTTGTGGAGCCAGCCCATGGCTGCAGCCGAGATGTGTTGCATCTTGTTCTGCAGCCAGATATTTTCCAGGAACATCCTGTAGCACAGGACGGTAGTGGCGTTCTTGTGGTTGCCCAGCTTGTGCTCACCACTGCCACGGTCGCCGACGTGCCTCACCATGTAGTCATGCCTGGCCGGGGCGACGTCTGTCAAGCCTACCAAGGGCAACTTCAGGCGCTTAGCCACCAACTCTTCTGTGAGGGTGGTCTCGACGCCGTTCAGGCTAATGGTGGTGCCTGCTCACAACTGTCTCACCAGTTCTACTTCAGGGTGCACAGGTATCGTGTGCCACAGCATGTTGAGGAAGTCTGCCAGGCGGGTAATGCCTAGCCACGGCTGCACATCAGCGTGCTCAGTGACGATGCTCTTGAATGGTTCGAAGGTCATCATGGTAATCCTTGATAGAGATGGGGAAACTGCACTTCACAACTTGTCCAACATAAATGCAACCCTCTCCTTTGAGGACTCCAAAAGAGCTGCATGCCTCCTTCTGCAGCATTCAGGCAATGCATACAGCTTGTCTGTGCAGAACACCGATGGCGAGACAGCACTGTGCAAAGCTTTGATTTATGAGAGAGAGGAGGTTTGCAAAGCTCTCCAAGAGGAAATCCACGGAGAACAAAAGGACACTACAAAGCTTTCGAATTGGTTGACATTGAAAACCAATCACAGCATTGCACCTTTCTGTTTGCGTTCGATTTGTTGATATTGTCAATGAAATCCTAGCTTATCCTGGGGCTAAGGGGCTCAACCTCACCACGCAGCAGGATGACTATGTCGACACTCCTCTTCATATTGTAGCTTACAATGGAAACCCAGAGATTTGTTCAAACCTTCTTCAATACAGTGCCTCAGTAGAGGTCAAAGATTGGGCCATTAATGCTCGGAAAAAAGATGGCCAAACTCCTCTTCATGTTGCTTCATCTTCTGGGAGTCAAAAAGTCTGTGCAAAGCTTCTGGAATATGGCGCTGCCATCGATTTGAAGGATAATGCTGGTAGATGTGCACTGATTAATGCTAGTGATGCAGAACATGCTACTAGACACATACTATTGGATGCCTGCATCCCTAAAGAGTATCCAAGATCCCAATCTAGCTCTGCCTCTGCCTCTGGCCCGAGCCCAGCACCATTGATCAATGTAAAATTTGAATTCGGCCTCAAACCCTTTCATGTAGCAGTAGCCATCTCTTCCTCAGATCACTTTGCCTCTCTCCTTAAAGCTGGAGCTTTTGTTGATGCTAGGAATGATGATGATAGCAGACCATTGCACATGGCCTACAGAGAAGGGCGCCCTCGATCAGATTTTGGATAGAAATGGTGTCAAGGTGAAGTTCTCCAATTAAATGATGGACCGAGAGAAATGGATTAATATGAGAGACTTCTCTGGCCGAACAGCTCTGCACAATATGGTCAAGTTGGCAAGGTGTGAAAGTGAAGACGAGGACACAAATATTCATGAGCAGACGGTGAAGACACTTCTACAACAACCGGCTTTAGTGGATTTAAAGGACAGCACTAGTGAAACACCGTTACATGTAGCAGCAAGGGAATGCCACGAGAACAGTGTCCATGTTACTGTCAAGTGATGCCACTAATTACACGTCCAAAGGTAAAGACAAATGGATTGCCATGTGTGACTTTTCAGGAGAAACTGCCTTGCAAGAAGCAGAAAAAAGAGGTAGTTCACAGATTGTAAAGCAGCTCCTAGAAGCCATCCAGAAACCCGATAATCTGTTGCAGATGAGGGATTTTGAGAATAGGACACCCTTACACTGGGCTGTCCAGCAAGAGGACAAGGCTATAATTGATGAGATGATGAATCGTGCTGATGACATAACCAAGCGCTTCCTGTTGTGGAATGTGATTGGGACTGCTCCAGCTAAGGTACTTCACTGCCTTCTAAAGAAGCATATGAAAGAGCAGCAGTCACAAAAAACTAGCCTGCTGAAGGTTGCTGTGGATGTAAAAGACCTGGACATGGCAAGGGAGGTTATCAACAGGGGTGCCGATGTTACAACTGAATTGTAAGCTAGACTTTATCTTTGAGTCTTTTGTAGATAGCTTACTAGGTTTCCAGTACTCATCTCTTAGCAATTCATTGGGTCTCAAACTATTTGGGCTTACCATGTAGATGTGGTATGTGCCTTTGACAGATTCGACTCGCCTTTGGTTGTCCAAGCATTTGTGCAGAAAAGCCTCCGACCAACCTGCTTTAAAGGACAGTCTAGGTAAGGATATTCACTCCGAGGTTGGGGGTTAGAAAACTTGGCCATGGCTTGCTGCATGACAAGCTGAGGAGCCAGTCTTTGGCACATTGTTTTGTGTAGGATGAGAAATTCTTCCCTTACATGCTGCATTGGAAAAATTCATAATTGGTACTTATTATGATGGTCTGTGTTGAAGTCCAGGCAGGAAAAAACTAGCGGAGGGAGTAGCCACCTTGCTTTTAAATCTGTACACAGGAACCCCAGTAACCGTCGGCATATTTGGCGATTGGGGAACGGGAAAGTCCAGTTTTATGTTTCAGGTGCCAGTTTTTAATAAACTTAATTAGAATATTTAACATTTAGATTAGCGCTACTTATCTAGTCTTTCAGTCCTCTGTCTGGATCAACCCGGATGGTCCCTCAAAATGACAGACAATCCTCCATTGCACTGATTTGCAGAGAAGTAATCTCATTGCTAACTTACATTGCTTGATATGACTGTCGTTGTCTGTTGATCCAGACACATTCAATGGCGGGCTCTCAAGGCCCAGCTCCACTCAATCCCCCTCCCCAAGTTCTTGTGCCTGTGCCTAATCCCCATCCTACATGAACCTGTCAAGTTGATAAACTTGCTAGTCTCGTGGGTCCAAATAGAGCTACTGTTACAACACTCCGAACTTTGGTCCATCTCGTGGATGGATCTGAATCCAATCCAGGCATGGCTGATCCACTGCTTCATGCTCAGTGGAACAAACGCGATATTGCAACCCGTATGGAGATAAATATCCATTTAGGAGACCGTCAGGTCCAACTAGTTCCCACTCTCACATCCTCCAAAGCTGTCTGGGATTTCTTCCACTCCACCTATGAGCACACTGACCTTGTGCCCCAAGTGACCTTGGTCAAGCGACTGGTTAACCTGAACCTCACTGAAAGGCAATCGGTTACCCAGTTCCGAGATGATTGGCAGTCTCTTCTTGATGAGACCACCATCTCTTCTTGATAAAAGACCACCATCTCCGGCCTAGCCATACCCGACCTACTTCAAGCTATGCTCCTTACAGCCCTGCCAAGATCTTGGCATGCATTCATTACAACCCAATCTTCTTTAACTAACCTGCAATTACAGAGCCTCCTAGGCAAGATTCTACAGGAGATGCTTCACACCTCCTCCAATACTACACTCCAAACCCATAGCTATGAATGTTAACCTCAAGAATACGAAGTGCCCATAGTGGCCCAAGTCTGCTCAGTCCTCTACACGAGCACCTCAAGGTCGTCCCAATTACACAGGACCACCATGTCCTACACCTCCCTACAGTGGGAATGTCACCTGTCATTATTGCAAAAGGCAGCGTCATCTCAAGAGAGCTTGTCGCTCAAAGTGACGGGACCAAACCACTTTGCAACCGCGGGCTAACATAGCAATAGCCCAGTTCTTCCAATTCAGAAGAAACATCTTCAACACTTCATCACTTTGCCAGTACTCTTGGCACGATGCTGTCTGATCGTGAATAGTAGAGGGCGAGGTGCTTTGTGGCCTGAAGATAGCATAGAAGACGCTTCATGGTTTGCCAGTGTGGATGGCCAAGATTCTGCATGAATCTGGAGAGGAAACTAGTGGCAAAACCAATGTCGGTGCGTGTGCAGGTTACAAGGTAGTGAATGCTACCAAGTAGAGCTTCACACTTGTGCCCATTGGAATAGGTAGCAGTCCTACATGTTGTACCTTCGCAGGATCTCTTCGATGAAGGAAGCTTGAGACTCTTGACTTTCTAGGGTTAGCAAGCTAGGGTTAAGCAACTATGATGGATCAAACGAATCCATGGTGTATGTGTATTGTGCAAAAAATAGAGAGAAGAGAGTGTTGCATGACTAAAAATGAGATTAGATTTATGTAAAAACCTTCACCAAGTACATGCCTCTCTGTAGGCTTTTGGAGAACCTTATCTTTGACTCAAATTGACACACGGCTACTAAATGACATCATTGATGACTACTTAATCACACACACTAGACTTAGAAGCTATTCACATACACAAGCACATTTACACATAAGCAAGCGTTCACATCCCTTTAGGGGCTGTTCATACACACCACATATGGGTACACAAAGAGTGGTGCATGCACACATACATTAGGCTCCGAATACCCAACAAACCCCCCTTCGGAGCGAAGGTGGAAGTGTGTTGACAAACTTTCAATAGGCAGGAATACACATGCTCCAACTTTCGTAAGAACTTGGCTTGTTCTAGTTGCAAGCTCAGGCTCATGTAATTTGGCTTAGAGGCTAGTGAGCTTGGCCTTAATAGGCTTAGAGGCTCAACACTAGCATGGCGCAAAGGCTTAACATGCATGGCTTAGAGAGGTTCATGTAGCTTGTCCACAACAAAGACTCAGAGACCAAGGTTACACTAGGAGTAAATGGTCCATATCCTACAGTGGTTTCAATCACTCCCCCCCTTGCTTTAAATAGGGGTAAACTGGAATAAAGGAGCATTACAAACCTATAAGAGAAAAACACACACATAGGTTTTGGGGGACATCCCGAGCAGAGAACCCTTGACGCACACACATCAAAATTAAACACATAAGATTTCGAGGTAGATTCCGCACTCGATGCAGATCATGCTTCTATGGCTCCATTACTTGGGGCTTGAGCACGAAGGATAGAAACATTGACTCGTTCCATGCAGCCCATGGAGATGGTGTATACATGTGAACCAGTCCTTAATGATTAATCTTTAAAAGTATTTTTAAAGACACATTATCTCCTTAAATTTGACAAGCACTGGAGAAGGCGAGATTGTGTGGAAGCCAGTCGATGCGGTGTCGGTGTTGGGCACGACAGCTTGTGGAGGTGTGCGTCCTCACCTAGGCAAAGAAGAGAGCCTTGGAAGGTGTAGAGCTAAGTAGAGTGTGGCACTCAATGCCTGAAGCAGCTGGACGGAACAACCACAGAAACTATGATGAACGGTGATGAAAACTACTGAGGCAAAAACCCTAAAAAAATATAACCATAAAGCCAATGCTCTGATACCATCTTGGCTTTCTACGGTTAGCAAGCTAGGGTTAAGCATCCATGGTGTATGTGTATTGTGCAAAAATAGAGAGAGAGAGAGAGAGAGAGAGATAGTTGCATGACCAAAAATAAGATTAGATTCATGTAAAAACCTTCACCAAGTATATGCCTTTTTGTAGGCTTTTGGAGAACCTAATCTTTGACTCACACTTGACACATGGTTACTGAATGACATCATTGATGAGTACTCACACACATTAGACTTACAGGCTGTTCACATACACAAACACACTTATACATAAATGATTGTTCACACCCTTTTAGGGGCTGTTCACATACACATACGGGTACACAAACAGTGGTACCTGAACACGTACATGAGGCTCCCTATACCCAACAGAGACAAGGCTCGAAGGATCACATGCACCTGGACACCTAGACAGTAAGATATGGAGCCTCCATCAGTAATAAGGGTGGATACAGACTGCCTTGGGGTGGAACAATACTGCCCAACATGTGGGCAGCCAAAAAGTGCCTTGTGCACTCCTGAATGGGCATACCCCATTACACACCAACTGCCCATGCCTGTGTTTTAAAAAATTTACTGCCCGTACATGGGCGCCCCCTTTACACACCGCCCAACATGACCTCATGCATCTCCACCATCCATAAAAACCTGCATCAAAATATGCATCACAACAGAGTATATATACATGCAACAACTATATGCGCAGAGTATACACACAGAGTATACACAACATGCATCAAAATATGCATCACAACAAAAATAAAATAACATGCGGATACATACACGCAGAGATTGAGGAGCAAGAAAGTGAAAAATATGCAGAGCATATCGGGATCCTTTATAACATGCAAATCGATTTTGGAGCAGTCTATACACGCAGAGAGCCGGCGGTGTATATATACGCAGAGAACACATAGATATACATGCAGATATACACGCAGAGTATACAAAAACGAGGTAATAACATGCATCAAAAAGCAATAACATGCAGATATCTGTGCAGAGTTTGAGGAGCAAGAAAGTGAGAAAAACAAAGAGCATACCTAGATAATTTTCGCTCTGCCAATCGATTGTGGAGGCCTGGAAAAAACGCAGAACCAAGAACCTCGATATATCGTTGTAGAATGGCGGGAAGGATCGACGGCATGGTCCACCAACTGCAACGCGATTGGATGGAGGTAGGGCGCCCATGTTTGAGCAGCCAAGCTCGGCTGCCCAGGCTCTGGCGAAAGAGGGGCATGAGGTGGAGGCCACAATGGCAGAGGAGCTCCTTCCAGAAAAGGCGGTGTGTAAGGCACGGTTGCATGGCGCCGCACGCCATTGGTCTACCGCGTGGAGTGTAGGTGGCCAAAAAGGGGTGTGTAAAGGGCCTAAGATACACAGCAGAGATTTCAGCAGTAAGGGTGTACTCCCTGTTGCTCATTAAAGGGATATCATCAACATAGAGCACGGTGACGAGTGTTGAGGTTGGGCTCAGTTTGCAGACAAATGTAGCCCTGATCTATCGTGAGGTTATGGAACTTGAGGTACCACTGGCGAGGAGATCGCTTACGGCCATAGACGGCCTTATGAAGGCGGCATACCTTGTGGGGATCTCTGGGAGACTGATACAGAGGGGGCCTGACTCATGTATATCTCCTCAACCCTGTCGCCATGGAGGAATGCTGTTTTGACATCTAATTGATGGGTAATCAAAATGAGCCGCTAAAGCCACCATGAGTCCAAAGGAGGTCATGCCTAGGACAGGAGAGAAGGTCTCCTCATAGTTGAAACCTGCGGTGTGTGAACCTGCAGGCGACTAAGCGACTTTGTAGCACTCAACTGAGCCATTAGCACACAGCTTCTTCTTCAGAATCCATTTGCAGGTGACGGGCTTTCGGCCAGAGGGACTGATGAAGTATGCCATCTCCTTGGCAGTATTGGATGAAGGGATTAGGTACGTACTCCCCGCCATTGTCCATGCGGAGAATCTGTATCTTTGTGTGCAGTTGGTTTTCACTCGAGCCTTGTAGGTTTTGAAGTTGTCCAGAGCACAGTGGATTTGTTGGAGAGAAAGGAAAGCATTTTATGCATCTCTTTGAGTACATTATGGTTGGGATGTCCAAGCCTGTAATGCCATCGTAGATCATCATACCGACTTTGATGATGCAGTATGATGATGGAATTCTACACTTGCACTAACAGAGGAGGAGGTTTTTTGTGTGGGGACATAGTACCCTATCGCACTTTCTTGGCATAGGACCATATGACCACCCTTGTAAGAAACACCTCCGAAAGAAGATTTTTATCAAATGCCTTTGTGTTCCACATGAACTCCTACTTTGAAAAGATATCAAATTTTTTTAAATTTAAATGCTTCAAGATAAACATAGGTTTGGCCTAGAGGCATTATTATGGCAACAATAGGAATAGCAGTGCACAACAGTCTGAAGGTTAATGTTGGGGAAGAAGTGGGGCCTTGGAGATGGCCATGTGGTAGTCGTCTTCTTCTTCTTTTTCTCTCTGCTCTTCACAACCATGAAGAAGGAGATGGAGTTAGTTGTTGAGAACGATAAAGGAGTGGAGGAAGTGGAGCAAACAGCAGTGCTAGGGGAGGTCGATGGTGATAGAAAATATTCTTGTTTTTTTGTAAATATTCCACCTCCCAGATTTTTCAATCAAGTGATGCTACAACAAACCATGAACAAGGAGACGGAGGAAATCATTGAAAATGCAAATAGCGCAGCACATGATCCAGCCACACGGCATTTTCTTCTTCCATAAAATATTATTTGCTATTCTCTTTAGTATCCTTTCTTTACACCCTTGATATATATCCACAAAATAAGTAAATCACACACCAAAACTTACAAAACCACGCTCAAAGGCTGAAAACACATGCAGGCCCTCCTTACAAGAAAATTTTAAAGAATAAATTGCATTCTTCCAAGCTGCAAGATATGGCAAAATAATAGCTTTATTCCTCTTTAAAACAAAATTGGAAATTCAGAAACCCCCTTGCCACACTCGGTGGTTCATCCTCAAAATCAAAGGTAGGCTATTGGCAAGGGGGTTCATAATAAATGTGCCAGACTTAATTTATTTTTACATCTTCAAAATTATCAAAAGAGTCATATATATCTTACAAGTCATCTACATGTGAAAATCTTCTAAATTGTAGTTCTCGTCCAAAACAAATCTCATGACCTACCTCATCCAATCTTCATATAACTCGTCCCCTTGTGGCAACAATGGGCAGTTTTGGAAAATTAACTAAATATTCATTATATTCTAGCTTATTTGTGTACTCCTTCCAGCTGTATATCCTTGGCATTAGCATATACTATGGGTCGATTCTTTGGGATGTAGGAGCATGCCTTTATGTCTCTCTGTAGATGTGGCCTTTTCAAAACCATGGCAACCATGTGGGTTGATGTTCAATTGTACCTTATGTATACATAAAAAAGCCTTTGATGGTCACGTGAATTTAGCTTTGTAGGTGCTCTGGATTAGTGTTTCACCACTCTTTTCATCGAGCTTCCATGTAAGCTTTTAACAATGGCATATCCATTCTGCATATCTGCTACAATGTGGCCTTTGTTGGCTTGTGGTGGGACAATAATTGCATAAATAAACTTATTTTACTTGGTAATGTTTGACCACTCTAGTAAGCTAACATCTTCTTGTGGCATATCATAGACATATTCTTCTTGTATATAGCCTTTGTATTTGTTTTATACACGACCACCCTTTGATTTTGAGAATGAAATCATTGTAGGAGGGGATGTTTTGTAATGCAGTAGATTTGGTATGCACATGAGGCACTTGGGCTTAGGTTCATTATGTGTACATTTGGGGGCCTTGGGCTATATTAGGCATAGGGCTCATAGGAATTGTACCTTTTTTGTCATATTTTACTTTATAAACATCTATGTCTTCTTAGTGCACATGCCCAAGCTTCCATGGTGACCTTCACCCATGTATTAGACTCCATGTAAATGACGTCCCGTGTTCTTGACTCCATGCTAACGAGTCATTCTCTTCCTCCCTTATTTCATCACCTCATCAACTTTAGGACACTAGTGCTAGCGGTTTTGTTCTTCCTCTTGTCATTTTGTCTCTTCCTTGAGTAAGAATTTGCATTTCTAAGCTATATAATAAAGGTTTTGTTCTATAATAATGAATTGTGACAAATAATATTTTGTTTGGTCCTTATCAAATTTCCACTTCAAAAGGGATGTCTAAGTTCATCCTCTTTTGTCAAGCCACCAAAACATATTTCTTGAAGTTGTTCTCTTCTTGCTTTAGATCTTCTTGACTCAAGGTACATCTCTCTAGAATTAGCATGAAGGACGTTATCAATCTCCTTTGGAATGTCCATGTGATCCACACAAAACATACCAACAGGATATATATAGTGTTCTCGCACTTTTCACATACATAAATGTAAAGCGTCTATAATACCCTATGTGATCCATGAATCTTTGGAGTTCTTTTGGTGTTTCTGGCCTTTTGAGCTCTACAATCACTTGAATCTTTCCTTCATCCATGGAAATTCTATCTTTAGACACCACATGACAAAGGATTATAGCCTATCCAACCATGAACTTGCAATTTTTCAGGCTTGGGCATAGACTATGTCATTAACACCTTCGAATATACTAGCCTCAAATGGGGTAGGTGCTCTCATCTTAATCTTGAGTTACACAGAGATCATCCATGAAGATCTCTAAGAATTTCCTTAGAAACTCCTTGTACATTGTACATATGAGTCTTTGAAATGTAGCTGGTGCATTGGTTAAACCAAACAACATTACTTTATAGTCAAATGTTCTCCATTCTATAGCAAAGGTTGTTTTGTGTTGGTCCTTTGGATCAATGGATATACTTGGTTGTACCCTAAAACTCCATCCAAGAAGCAGTAGGGTTCTTTTCCTTCCACTCTCTCAAGCATATATTCTGTGGATGGTGGTGGTGGTGGGTAAATGATCTCTTACAATTGTGATTACATTTACTTTTCTTAAGTTAAAACACATGCGGATCCCACCATTCTTCTCTTGGATGATAGAATGATGACTAGTGATACCCACGGTTGACATAGTGTTCACCAAATATCCCTAGTCACTCGTGTATGTAAGGGTCATTTAGTCTAAAGTTATTTGTCTTTGTAGTTATCTACTAGTAAATGCCTTCAAAGTTGTTGAGGAATCTTTTACAAGTGGCCAACAAGATGCCAATCATCTCACCATACTGTTGAAATATACAAGTGAATAGGGTGTGTGCAGGAACAAGCCTTTAGCAAGAGGCTGTAAAAGAGAATCTGTAAATGAGTAAGAAGCTGTGAAAAGGTGAGAAGTATCTACTGGGAGAGAATAAAGGGTAGCATGAGAAGATTTAGGAGGTGTGGAGATATTCTAGGAAGAGGTGGAGTGAATCAAGGAGAGATCAGTGGGATTAGATGCTTGGATGTAAACTCTATAAATTGAGGCATTGGCCTAATGAGAATTTGTTGGTTTTTGATTATCCATGCTTACATTAAGCTATCAGTTAATTACTCACTAATCATATCTTAATTATCATCTAATCTCTTTTTTAATAATGTTGATTCTAGCATTTGATCCACCATAGCTCATCACATTGCTGCAAATTTAACATGGTATCAGAGCCTAGCCTAGAATCCATCAAATTTATGAGCCCATTATCTTACTAATCACCTAGCTAATCAAGATTAGTAGATAATCAAGTTTTACCTCTTCTTTTCAAAGAGCTTCTGTACCCCCAGCTGGTGGAGGGGCTTGATTTCCCTCCAAGCTTAACAATAGCCTTTAAGACTTTAGCCACACATAGCCACAAGCCTCATGCTCGAGCCCATTCAAGCGATTCGTCAAACCGCACTGGAGCTGCCAATTTTTTGCTAAAACGTCAGTGCCATTTTTCTAAAGGGAAATGGAGATCTTGTCTGCACACCAGATACAATGGCTCTAATTCCTCTTGGCCCAAGGGGTTTTCAAGGGTGCTCTACAAGCTGGTGAAGACAGTTTTTGATTTCATCAAGTCTACAGTGAGATCCAAGCTCTTTATCAAATTTGTAGGTGACTTTGGTAAAACAGAGATTAAGCATTCAATATTTGGTCAAATCTTATGTTTCTTGGCTTAATCCTCTACTATTCTAATTGCTATTAATGGCCTTGAAAGGATTTGAGCTCATTTGAACTCTAAGGCCCAGATCTAGACTCCCCGCATACTCTATTTTTTACACACAAAACAGAGGATTAATTTGCTAATCAATGATTAATCAGTACTAATCACTGTATTTTGGTACAATTGAGGATTCAAATTAACCATTGGGTATCTGATACAGATCCCTATAACTTCATATTGCAATTCGGAGATGGTTTGATACTCCAACCATTCAGTACAGATTTGTTACCCTTGGTTTAATGTAATTTTTGGTAAATTTATGCTGATAAATCTATTTGTAATCATGACCTAAACACCAGATTGAGTTGTAAAAGGGTAGACACTGCCCTTGAATCTTAAAATTGGATCAAGAGGTAAGACCCCCCTTCACATCATCATGAGTACGGCACAAGAGATAGCCAAATTTAATGGGGAGTAGTTTTATACATGGCATACAAAAACCATGTATCTGCTCATGAGGAAAAATCTGTGGGGGCTAGTTGAAGGAAGAGATGAATGCCCAGAGGTGAGAGGGAAAAATGAGTGGAAGATCAGGAATGAGAAAGCATTAGGACTTATCGCACTCAGTTTAAATGATGAAATCATTCATCACATCACAGGGATACAATGGGCAAAAGATGCATGGGATGAACTCAATAAATTATTTGACACTTGAGCAAAAAATTCAAAGATAAATCTGTTAATGCAATTCTACAAACTGGATATGAAGGAAAGTGAACCTTTAATCACACACTTGAACAAATATAATAGCATTAAGCAATAACTGGTAGCCATTGGCAATAAGAAGGTAGAAGATGATGAGACACTAGCAGTGCTTCTGAAGAGTGGGGGGACAAAGGTAAATATGAAAACATTGTAGCAACATTAAAGAATGTACTTGAATTGAAGCTGCACGAGATAGAAGGAGCTCTACTAGAGCAAGAGACCAGAGTCAAAGAGAAGAAATGGCTGGACTCAACAACTCGAGAAGAAAAAGCATTCTTCACCTGAGGAGAATTCTCTCGAGGACGAGGACGAGGACGAGGCAGAGTAGGAGAAAGGACCTTCACTTGGCACAACTGTGGAAAGCCAGGACACATGGCAAGAGACTGCTACAGCAAACCCAATAGAGAAGGAACGACATCGGCAAACTTCATGGAGGCTCCTAAGGAAGTGGAGTCAGATCATCTTTTCTGAGAGAGAGAGAGAGAGAGAGAGAGAGAGAGAGAGAGAGAGAGAGAGAGAGAAAACCCACAACCCAATGTAACGTGTCCCAACAGAGTAAAACCACCTCTGAGCCACCGATGATGTAGGCCATGTGGTAGATGTATGTGTGAGCACTTTAGTCAAGGTCACGGGCACTTGTAGTAGCCTTGGACACATAGAGAGTGTGTCAAGGACTATGGGTTTAGGGACTTGAGGCATTGGTCGCGGACTATCAAGTAAGTGGGAAACTTGGTATAGGGTCCAAGTGTGCTAGGAGTATTTACTTAAGGAGAGGTGTTGAAATATACAAGTGAATAGGGTGTGTGCGGGAACAAGCCCTTAGCAAGAGGCTGTAAAAGAGAATCTGTAAATGAGTAAGAAGCTGTGAAAAGGTGAGAAGTATCTACTAGGAGAGAATAAAGGGTAGCATGAGAAGATTTAGGAGGTGTGGAGATATTCTCGGAAGAGGTGGAGAGAATCAAGCAAAAGAGGTGGAGTGAATCAAGGAGAGATTAGTGGGATTAGATGCTTGGATGTAAACTCTATGAATTGAGGCATTGGCCTAATGAGAATTTGCTGGTTTTTAATTATCCATGCCTACATTAAGCTATCAATTAATTACTCACTAATCACATCTTAATTATCATCTAATCTCTTTTTTAATAATGTTGATTTTAGCATTTGATCCACCATAGCTCATCACATTGCTGCAAATTTAACACATACATCTAGGAATGCTAGAATCATGCGAGAGAATAGTGGGGCTAGGCTAGATTCAAGTGGAGAATCTAGCATAAGATTATGGATCTCATTAAGACCTAATCTTGATTAGACTATTGTAATCACTTTTTGTACTTGCCTATTTAAGAGGCTCTCTAATGCAAGATCAATACAATTCATTCTCCTTTATTGCATTGTCATTATGCTGCTGTGAATATGCTAATTATATTTGCTTAGTACTAATCTTATTATTTAAAATTATAATCTCTTTATCATGTTCAAATCATGAGCTTCCATGATGAATTTGAGCCACGATAATGTCATGTTCAAATCATGAGCTTCCTATATTTGCTTAGTACTAATCTTATTATTTAAAATTATAATCTCTTTATCATGTTCAAATCATGAGCTTCCTTGATGAATTTGAGCCACGATAATGTCAAAAATTGGTATAAGAGCCTGAGATCCATCACCCAAGTCTCAACCATGCTAGCATTAATAGTTTTAAGCCATGCTTAATCAAAGCTAGCTTCTCTCCTTCTCCTACACCTCCTTATAGTGGAGCTTGGATTACTCCATCTACACTCATGTTGGAATTAGGGTTGCAGGAAAGCACACAAAGCTTGGAGAAGAAGAAGCAAGAATGCACACAACACAAAGTGTATTAGATTGTGTCAATGTACAAAAGATAAGTTAGCCCTAGAATTATGGGCATATATACAAGCCGGGGGAAAAAACCTCCTAAAGAGGGAAAAAGTGCCCCGGCGGTCCTAAGTGTGTTCACACACATCACTGCCTATGTATATGGCAACAAATCCCCCCTGGGAGTGATGGTGTGAACGAGAGCTGGCACTCATGTATAGGGGAGTGCCATGCCCGAAGTAGATCAATCCACAAAGGGGAGCAAGCCCAAAGCTTTGCGAAAAGCTTCGAACTTCTCACGAGGAAGTGCCTTTGTGAAAAGATCGGCGAGGTTGTCCTGTGTTGGCACATAGGCCAAGCTGATCTCTCTTGCTGAGAGTCTCTCCCTGACATAGTGATAATGCACCTCAATGTGCTTTGTGCGAGCATGAAAAACTGGGTTTCTCGCAACTGCCAATGCGCTCTGACTGTCAGTGTAGATAGAGGTGGCAGACTCCTGTCCAACACCCAAATCAACCATAAGCCGTCTGAGCCACACACACTCAACCGTAGCTGTGAAAGCTGCCCTGTACTCAGCTTCACAAATAGAAGTGGCCACAGTAGGTTGCTTCTTGCTCAACCAAGAAATGCATGAGCTACCGAGCATGAAACAAAAACCACTTGTGGACACTTTTGTGTCATAGCAACCAGCCCAATCTGAGTCCGAAAAGGCATGTAAATTTGGCGGCAATGATCCCCCCTTGGGATAAAACAACCCAAGATGTATGGGGCCACTCAAGTAGCGATTAACATACAAAGTGCTTTCTGTTGGACTATTCTGAAAACCATGTGCAGTCAAATATGCATGTATCTTTTCATACCAAGCTCGTGGAGCTTGCTTTAAACCATATAAAGCCTTTTTCAACCTGCACACTTTGTTTTCCTGCCCTCTTTGAACAAAACCACGAGGTTGCGATACATACACCTCCTCATGCAAATCTCCATTCAAGAACGCAGTCTTTATATCCAACTGATGTACATTCCAACCATTATGAGCTGCCAATGCACAAATGCTACGAATTGTAGTCATACGGCAAGTGGGAGCAAAGGTCTCATCAAAATCAATGCCCTTTTCTTGAGCATAACCCTTTGCAACAAGCCTAGCCTTATAGCGATCAACACTGCCATCTGGCTTTCGTTTCAACTTAAAAACCCACTTACATCCAATGGCCTTTTTACCAATATGCAAATCACACAAAGACCATGTACCATTCTTCATTATAGCATCATATTCACTTTGCATTGCAGCCAACCAATTTTCTGATTTTTGTGCCTCATCAAATGAAAGAGGTTCTTCCTCTTCACACATACTAGACACAGCCAAAGCATAACAATCTGATGCATAAGAGGCATGCTGAAAACCTGAATGAGTACAACTAGATATAGGTGCATCAATTTTACTATCACGCAAGGTTTGCACCAGCCATTTAGGCATACCTCTAGCCTGCTCATTTTCAGCCCTATCCTCATGAATTATATCCTGTAAATCTGCATCAGAAATAGGCTGATCTATGATGTCGTTTGAAATCTGCATAGACTGAATATTTGCCTCATTAGGACTTACATTTGAATTCCCACCTGTAAATAGAGGCAACAACGTATCAAATACATCCCGTGAGCTCACACCTGTCTCTTTGGTTAACAAAGGCTGCACAGCATCTTCCACAAAAACAACATCTCGACTAATCAAGATACGCTTTGACTGCGGATGATACAATCTGTAACCCTTGCTCTCAGCACTGTAACCAACAAAAATGCATTTGACAGCCTTATCATCCAATTTTCTACGTTGTTGCACAGGCACTAAAACATAGGCCAAGCAACCAAAGACACGCAAGTGACCAATAGAAGGTTTCCTGCCATGCCAAGCTTCATATGGAGTAATAGACTGCAAGGCCTTAGTGGGACACCTGTTGAGTACATATGCAGCACACATGACAACCTCAAGCCAAAACGCATGTGGCAAAGCTTGGCTCTTGACAATACATCGTGCCATCTCCATAAGTGACCTGTTTTTTCTCTCAGCAACACCATTTTGCTGAGGGGTATACGGCACTGTACATTGGTGTTTTATCCCACGACTAGCCAGAAATGCATCAAACTCTTTAGACATGTACTCCCCCCCTCCATCAGAATGGAGGGTGCCCACATTACAATTGGATACATTTTCAACCATAAGCAAAAACTGTTTGAAGCACAAAAACACTTCGGACTTTGCCTTTAGTGGATATACCCATGCATGCCTTGAGTAATCATCAATGAAAGTCACGAAGTACAAGTGTTTACTAAATGACGGAGTTTGCATAGGCCCACATACATCACTATGTACAAGTTGCAATTTGCGAGTGGCCCGAACAGAACCATCCTTTGGAAACGCAGAACGCTGCATTTTGCCCAAAATACAGCCTTCACCAACATGTTTTAATGGTGCCTCAAGAGGGGGCAATGAAGCAACCATATCAAATTTCTGCAAACGCAGCAAACTAGCAAAGTTCAGGTGACCAAAACGAGCATGCCATAGTTTTGCATCTGAAACTGCCTTTTCATCAGAAACTGCATTTGCTGAATCTTCCACACACTTGTCATAAGAATTGAGCCTATACAGCCCACGAAACAAGGTGCCAGATACAATAATTGTATCACCAGAAGTCAAATCATGAACAGTATATCTGTCATCCACAAATTTGACTACAAGTCCAAGTCTAGCAAGCGCAGAGACAGACAATAGATTCTTCTTTATCCCTGGCACATACAAAGCATCTGAAAGTGTGAAAGCGCTGCCATTTGCAGCCGTAAGCATAATTTTACCAACGCTCTTCACTGGGTAAGAAGCATTATTGGCACATGTGACAGTATTCCCATTAGGGACAGCCTCAAGAGAAGTGAACATATCACGATGCGAGGTAATGTGCTTTGTAGCACCACTGTCAAAATACCAAACATGCATCATGTACAGATGGGCCATACTGGCAATACACGCTAAACGCCCATTCTGTATCCTGCACAACATTTGCAGAATCTGCATTTGTAGAAGCATTCGCTATTGTGGCTGCATTTGACTCTTTCTTCTTTGCCTCTTTAGCCTTTAGCTTATGGCAATTCTTAATGACATGATCATTTGCCTTACAATAGTTGCACCTGGTCTTTTTTTTGCCTTTATCAAGAGCCTTCTTAGACTTATTGTTGCTACCTGTGGAAGGAGAAGAAGTTGCAGACCTACTAATAGGAGAAGAAACAGTGGAAGGGACTGCCTTACCACTTCTTCTCTGCTGCTGGGCAGCAATAAATGCTTGATTAACTGCACGCTGCCTGGCCCTGTTTTGCCTGGACTGCGCTTCTTGCAAGAGCTTGTTGACTAAAGTACCATACTTGACAGCATCAGGTCTGTCCCTTAGTAAGAAGTCTCCACGTGGAAGCAAAAGTCTGATATGTCTCAGGTAAAGCATCAAGAACAGTCTGCATAAGAGAATGATCAGGAATAATCTCACCTGTAGAAATCAACTGTTCTTTGAGATCTTTAATCTCAGCAAGAAAAACATTCATGTCATTATCTTCCTGCATAATCTTCAATTCTAGCTCTTTACGCAGGTAAGCGATTTTTACCTCGTTACGAGACCTGCATACAAACCAGCTAGAATATCCCAAGCCTGTTTTGCTGTTTTAGCTGAACGAATATGTGGGGTGATGTTACGTTTGATAGAAAGTGCAATCAAGGCATGAGCCTGCGCATCTTTACCATCCCAACGAGCTTGTTCAGCAGTGGGTAAAACAGCAATAGTAGAGCTGCTAGAACTTGCAACATCCTCAACAAATCCTACATCCATAGAACGTGGACGTACATCCATACCCTGCACAATGTGCCACACTCCTTTTGCAACCAAAACATGCTGCATCATGTATGCCCAAAGTGGGTAGTTGCTGTCTCCATCCAATTTGTCATCAACAGATAACATGCGAAATACATCATTGCTGTTATCAGCCATGGCCACTGACTGAAACTGATGCAAAAGCTACCTGTAATGAAGCAAAGACTGAACAGAAAACAACTCGTGCTATGTAGCACGGTCCACAATAGAGTATGTATGCATGTTTTGTTGAAAACTGCACTGTCAAAATTTCTGCAGAAAATGACGAAAACACCTGTGCAGAACTTGAAATGCAAAAACGGAGCCCAAAACGACCTCAGATGCGATTTCTGAGAAAGCACAACCCTATGGGCTAATTTGCAGAGTATAGGGACCTGCAAGCGCTTGTGAAAGCTCACCCCAATCGGAGAATGTGAGTCGACGGAGGATGTTGGCGGTGTAGCCCTGAGAGCCGATGCCTGCTCTGATACCAATTGTTGGAATTAGGGTTGCAGGAAAGCACACAAAGCTTGGAGAAGAAGAAGCAAGAATGCACACAACACAAAGTGTATTAGATTGTGTCAATGTACAAAAGATAAGTTAGCCCTAGAATTATGGGCGTATATACAAGCCGGGGAAAAAAACCTCCTAAAGAGGGAAAAAGTGCCCCGGCGGTCCTAAGTGTGTTCACACACATCACTGCCCATGTATATGGCAACAACTCAATCTTTGGCTTAGCCATCAAACTGGACTTTGATCTAGACTCATAGGTGCACAAGCTACCAACTCTAATCATGCGGATTTGTAACATAATGCTGGAAACAACTCAAAAAACAAAGTAGTCGTCTTTTTGGAGGAAACGTAAATCTAAGCAGCTCTATGAATCATCTTTCTCTTATTCTAGCCATCCTCAAGGGTTTTCCACAACATGGCAAATCGATCTGCAAGGTTAAAATTGACAAAAAAAGGCTCCTTGATGTGACTCCAGGAGTTTGCATATTCAGAGATCTATTTTGGGTAATGAAGTATTTAATCCATCATTTATTTGCTTAATGCCTTGGTTAATGTGTTCAAACCAGAGTCAATAAAGGTTCATCTAGCATGAATGCCAAGGAGAGCTACATCAACTCAAAGAAGAAGGCTTGTGGATTTTATGGTAAAACCAACAACAATAAAGGTTCCTCGAGCAAGAACTCTAAGCAGAGCTACATCAACTCAAAGAAGAACTCTTATGGATTTTATGGTAAAACCAACCACACCGGAGACAACTACTTCCTGAAGAGCAAACTTAAAGACCTCCTTAAAGGAGGAGGAGAAGAAGAAGACCAAGAGAAGGAGGCCTCTCATTTGCTACACATAATTGGACTTTCTAAGAAGCCAAGGACCATGACCCTCTCATGAGGATAACTTTGCTGCTGATGATTAGGCTTTCCAAGAAGCCAGGTAGCTTTTGCATCAGTTTCAGTCAGTGGCCATGGCTGATAACAGCAATGATGTATTTTGCATGTTGTTTGCTGATGAAAAACCAGATGGAGATAGCAACTACCCACTTTGGGCATACATGATACAGCATGTTTTGGTTGCAAAAGGAGTGTGGAACATTGTGCAGGTTATGGATGTACGTCCAGGTTCTGTGGATGTAGGATCTGTTGAGGATGTTGCAGGTTCTAGCAGCTCTACTGTTGCTGCTGTTTTACCCACTGCTGAACAAGCTCATTGGGATGGTAAAGATGCACAGGCTCATGCCTTGATTGCACTTTTTGTCAAACGCAACATCACTCCACATATTCGTTTAGCCAAAACAGCAAAACGGGCTTGGGATATTCTAGCTGGTTTGTATGCAGGTCGTAATGAGGCAAAAATCTCTTACCTGCGTAAAGAGCTAGAATCGAAGATTATGCAGGAAGATGATGACATTAATGTTTTTCTTACTGAGATTAAAGATCTCAAGGAACAGTTGATTTCTGCAGGTGAGATTATTCTTGATCATTCTCTTGTGCAGACTGTTCTTGATGCCTTACCTGAGTCATATCAGACTTTTGCTTCCACATGGAGACTTGTTACTGAGGACAAACCTGATGTTGTCAAATATGATACTTTAGTCAACAAGCTCTTGCAAGAAGCACAGTCCAGGCAAAATAGGGCTAGGAAGCGTGCAGTTGATCAGGCATTTTGTTTCTTCTCCTATTAGTAGGTCTGCAACTTCTTCTCCTTCCACAGGTAGCAACAATAGGTCTGAGAAGGCTCTTGATAAAGGCAAGAAAAAGATCAGGTGTAACTATTGTAAGGCAACTGATCATGTCATTTTAAGAATTGCCCTAAGCTAAAGGCTAAAGAGGCAAAGAAGAAAGAGTCAAATGCAGCCACAATAGCGGATGCTTCTATAAATGCAGATTCTACAAATGTTGTGCAGGATACAGAATGGGCGTTTAGCATGTATTGCCAGTATGACCCATCTGTACATGATGCATGTTTGGCAGTTTCTGTTGACTCTAATGTATGGTATTTTGACAGTGGTGCTACAAAGCACATTACCTCGCATCGTGATATGTTCACTTCTCTTGAGACTGTCCCTAATGGGAATACTATCACATGTGCCAATAATGCTTCTTACCCAATGAAGAGCATTGGTAAAATTATGCTTACTGCAGCAAATGGCAGCGCTTTCACACTTTCAGATGCTTTGTATGTGCCAGGGATAAAGAAGAATCTATTGTTTGTCTCTGCGCTTGCTAGACTTGGACTTGTAGTCAAATTTGTGGATGACAGATATACTGTTCATGATTTGACTTCTGGTGATACGATTATTGCATTTGGCACCTTGTTTCATGGGCTGTATAGGCTCAATTCTTATGACAAGTGTGTGGAAGATTCAGCAAATGCAATTTCTGATGAAAAGGCAGTTTCAGAGGCAAAACAATGGCATGCTCATTTTGGTCATCTGAACTTTGCTAGTTTGCTGCGTTTGCAGAAATTTGCTAGTTTGCTGCGTTTGCAGAAATTTGATATAGTTGCTTCATTGCCCCCTCTTGAGGCACCATTGAAACATGTTTGTGAAGGCTGTATTTTGGGCAAAATGCAGCGTTTTGCGTTTCCAAAGGATGGTTCCATGCGGGCCACTCGCAAATTGCAAGTTATACATAGTGATGTATGTGGACCTATGCAAACTCCGTCATTTGGTAAACACTTGTACTTCGTGACTTTCATTGATGATTACTCAAGGCATGCATGGGTATATCCACTGAAGGCAAAGTCCGAAGTGTTTTTGTGCTTCAAACAGTTTTTGCTTATGGTTGAAAATGTATCCAATTGTACTGTGGGTACCCTCCATTTTGATCGAGGGGGGGAGTACATGTCTAAAGAGTTTGATGCATTTCTAGCTAGCCGTGGGATAAAACACCAATGTACAGTGCCGTATACCCCTCAGCAAAATGGTGTTGCTGAGAAGAAAAACAGGTCACTTATGGAGATGGCACGATGTATGGTCAAGAGCCAAGCTTTGCCACATGCGTTTTGGCTTGAGGCTATCATGTGTGTTGCATATGTACTCATTAGTTGTCCCACTAAGGCCTTGCAGTCTGTTACTCCATACGACGCTTGGCATGGCAGGAAGCCTTCTATTGGTCACTTGCGTGTCTTTGGTTGCTTGGCCTATGCTTTAGTGCCTGTGCCAACGTAGAAAATTGGATGATAAGGCTGTCAAATGTATTTTTGTTGGTTACAGTGCTGAGAGCAAGGGTTACAGATTGTATCATCCGCAGTCAAAGCGTATCTTGATTAGTCGAGATGTTGTTTTTGTGGAAGATGCTATGCAGCCTTTGTTATCATGTAGTACCAAAGAGACAGGTGTGAGCTCACGGGATGTATTTGATACGTTGTTGCCTTTGTTTACAGGTGGGAATTCAAATGTAAGTCCTAATGAGACAAATATTCAGCCTATGCAGATTTCAAACGACATCATAGATCAGCCTATTTCTGATGCAGATTTACAGGAGTGAATATGATGCTATAATGAAGAATAATACATGGTCCTTCTATGATTTGCCTATTGGTAAAAAGGTCATTGGATGTAAGTGGATTTTTAAGTTGAAACGAAAGCCAGATGGCAGTGTTGATCGCTATAAGGCTAGACTTGTTGCAAAGGGTTATGCTCAAGAAAAGGGCATTGATTTTGATGAGACCTTTTCTCCCACTTGTCGTATGACTACCATTTGTAGCATTTGTGCATTGGCAGCTCATAATGGTTGGAATGTACATCAGTTGGACATAAAGACTACGTTCTTGAATGGAGATTTGCATGAGGAGGTGTATGTCACAGCCTCGTGGTTTTGTTCAAAGAGGGCAGGAAAACAAAGTGTGCAGGTTGAAAAAGGCTTTATATGGTATAAAGCAAGCTCCACGAGCTTGGTATGAAAAGATACATGCATATTTGACTACACATGGTTTTCAGAATAGTCCAACAGAAAGCACATTGTATATTAAATGTGTGGATGATGTACATCTAATCATTGCTCTGTCGATGACATGCTGCTCACAGGACCAAATGAGAGTCATATTGCTGATTTTAAGGCTAGTTTGAATGCCTCTTTTGAGATGTCAGATTTGGAAAATTTGCATCATTATTTGGGGATACAATTTAAGCAGTGTGGTGGAGGTATTGCTTTGTGTTAGACAAAGTATATTGAGACATTGTTGCGGAGATTTGGCCTTGAAGACTGCAAGCCTATTGCTACTCCAATGGAGACAGGTTTGAAGTTAAGTCTTCATGATGCTGGAGATCACTTTGATGTTACACTCTATCACACAGCTGTTGGTTGCCTCATTTATGTATGCATTACAAGGCCGGACATTCAGTTTGCAGTCTCACAGGTGAGAAGGTTTATGCATAGCCCAGGGTCTCAGTATTGGAAGTGAGTTAAACGCATCTTTTGCTACTTGAGTGGTACCATACATCTTGGGTTATTTTATCCCAAGGGGGGATCGTTGCCGCCAGATTTACATGCTCTTTCGGACTCAGATTGGGCTGATTGCTATGACACAAGAGTGTCCACAAGTGGTTTTTGTTTCATGCTCGGTAGCTCATACATATCTTGGTTGAGCAAGAAGCAACCTACTGTGGCCACTTCTAGTTGTGAAGCTGAGTACAGGGCAGCTTTCACAGCTACGGTTGAGTGTGTGTGGCTCAGACGGCTTATGGCTGATTTGGGTGTTGGACAGGAGTCTGCCACCTCTATCTACACTGACAGTCAGAGCGCATTGGCAGTTGCGAGAAACCCAGTTTTTCATGCTCCCACAAAGCACATTGAGGTGCATTATCACTATGTCAGGGAGAGACTCTCAGTAGGAGAGATCAGCTTGGCCTATGTGCCAACACCGAACAACCTCGTCGATCTTTTCACAAAGGCGCTTCCTCATGAGAAGTTCGAAGCTTTCCGCAAAGCTTTGGGCTTGCTCCCCTTTGTGGATTGATCTACTTCGGGCATGGCACTTCCCTATACATGAGTGCCAGCTCTCGTTCACACCATCACTCCCAGGGGGATTTGTTGCCATATATATAGGCAGTGATGTGTGTGAACACACTTAGGACCGCTTGGACACTTTTTCCCTCTTTAGGAGGTTTTTTCCCCCGGCTTGTATATACGCCCATAGGGCTAACTAATTTTTGTACATTGACACAATCTAATACACTAAGTGTTGTGTGCATTCTTGCTTCTTCTTCTCCAAGCTTTGTGTGCTTTCCTGCAACCCTAATTCCAACAACTTGGGACTTGGAGCTCCCTTGTGCACTTTAGGCTTACAAAATTGTAGTCAAGGAGGGTGCTTGCTTCACACATTGTTGCATTTTGTACCCCCACCCCCTCCCCACACACAAACACACACAAATTTGTGTGCACATAGGCATAAAAGTTGGGACACACATGTAAATTTGTGTGCACATAAGTATAAAAGTTAGCACATGCATATATATTGGTCCTACATCTACACTTTGCTCCATTTTTGTGTGTTTTAGCATGTATTCCATTAGTACAACTCCTTCATCATACACATCCCCCATGACCACACTTGCATCATGTTGAATATATAAGTGAATAGGGTGTGTGTGGGAACAAGCCCTTGGTTAGAGGCTGTAAAAGAGAATGTGTAAATGTGAAAGAACCTGTGAAAAGGTGAGAAGAATCTATTGGGAGAGAATAAAGGGTAGCATGAGAAGATTTAGGAAGTGTGGAGATATTCTGGGAGATATTCTGGGAAAAGTGAAGAGGTGGAGAGAATCAAGCAAAAGAGGTGGAGTGAATCAAGGAGAAATCAGTGGGATTAGATGCTTGGATGTAAACTCTATAAATTGAGGCATTGGCCTAATGAGAATTTGCTAGTTATTGATTATCCATGCCTATATTAAGCTATTTGTTAATTGCTCACTAATTACGTCTTAATTATTTGCTAATCACTTTGTTAATGATGTTGATTCTAGTATTTGATCCACCATAGCTCATCACATTGCTGTAATTTCAACATGGTATCAGAGCCAAGCCTAGAATTTATCAAGTTTATGAGGCCATTATCTAGTTAATTAGGATTAGTAGATAATTAGAAATTAATCAAATTTTTAGTTATTTTTCAACTAGTCTCTACACCCCCAGCCAGTGGAGGAGCTCCCTCTCCTTGCACACTTAAAATTAGGCCCATTGCTTCTAGCCATACATAGCCAACCCATAGGTGCTCCAGCCAGTCGCGAAACAGAAGCGCAAACTGCTGTCGGACAAAGGAGAAATCGCGATTCTAGTAGGCGCCTTTTTTTGAGGAAATCTGCATTTTCTACTTCATGAAATCATATTGCTCGAATTCCTCATAGCTCCAGGGGTTTTCAAGCATGCTCTACTGGTGAAGTCAAAATTCAATTTGATCAAGTCTATAGTGAGATCCAAGCTCTTTATCAAATCTGTAGGTGACTTTGGTAAAACAGAGATTAAGCATTCAATATTTGGTCAAATCTTCTGTTTCTTGGCTTAATCCTCTACTAGACTCATTTCTATTGATGGCCTTGAAAGCATTTGAGCTCATTTGAAGTCTAAGGCCCCAGATCTAGATTCCCCGCATACTTTGTTTTTTGCACACAAAATAGAGGATTAATTTGCTAATCAATGATTAATCAAAGCTAATCATTGTATTTTGGTGCAATTGAGGGTTCAAATTAACCATTAGGTATTTGATACAGATCCCTATAACTTCAGATTGTAATTCGGAGTTGGTTTGATACTCCAATCATTCCGTACAAATTGGTTACCCTTGATTTAATGTAATTTCTGGTAAAATTATGCTGATAAATTTGTGGAAATCATCATTTTACATTTAACCCTTGGTTAATGCCTGTAAATCTCACTCAAATTCAAGATTATTCATAGCCAGAGTTGCATTTGGGAATGTGCATAAGAATGGATGCTATACGCATTATGTATTGGGCACATTACATTAGTGTAAAAATGGGATCAGACACTGCCCTTGTCCAGAATAAGGCAAGAGGTAAGACCTCCTGCATAGATTTGGGTTTGCATTGCATAATGATACAAGATAAACATCAAAAGCCCAAAAGAAGTGTCAACAAAATGTTTAAACATGTTGCTCACATGGAGCAAGAAGACCTGACAGACAAGCTCATGGCCCCAGCAATGAAAGAAGAACATCTCTTTCCAAGAGGAAGATCCACACCAAGAAGATCTAGAAGACATGGACACGAGAAGAGAAGCTGCCACAAGAAGACTGAAAGAAGAGGAAGACATGGACGCGTGAAGAGAAGCTGCCACGACAAGAAGACTAAAGACAAGAGAAGATGTGAGGCTCCAAAGAGTGAGGATCCATGTGAAAATCTCTGAGAGAGAGAGAGAGAGAGAGAGAGAGAGAGAGAGAGAGAGAGAGAGAGAGAGACCCCACAACCCAATGTAACCTTCCCCAACAAAGTAAAACCACCTCTGAGCCACCGATGATGTAGGCCACGTGGTAGATAGATGTATGTGTGAGCACTTTAGTCAAGGTCATGGGCACTTGTAGTAGCCTTGGACACATAGAGAGAGAGAGTGTCAAGGACTATGAGTTTAGGGACTTGAGACACTGGTCGCGGGCTATCAAGTAAGAGAGAAACTTGGTATAGGGTCTAGGTGTGCTAAGTTAACTTGAGGGGAGGTGTGCTAGACACTGGTCGTCGCGGACTATCAAGTAAAAGAAAAACTTTGTATAGGGTCTAGGTGTGCTAGAGAGTATTCACTTGAGGGGAGGTGTTGAAATATACAAGTGAATAGGGTGTGTGCGGGAACAAGCCCTTGGTTAGAGGTTGTGTAAAAGAGAACGTGTAAATGTGAAAGAACCTGTGAAAAGGTGAGAAGAATCTACTGGGAGAGAAAAAAGGGTAGCATGAGAATATTTAGGAAGTGTGGAGATATTCTAGGAAAAGTGAAGAGATGGAGAGAATCAAGCAAAAGAGGTGGAGTGAATCAAGGAGAAATCAGTGGGATTGGATGCTTGGATGTAAACTCTATAAATTGAGGCATTGGCCTAATGAGAATTTGCTGGTTATTGATTATCCATACTTACATTAAGCTATTTGTTAATTGCTCACTAATGAGAATTTGCTGGTTATTGATTATCCATGCCTACATTAAGCTATTTGTTAATTACTCACTAATTACATCTTAATTATGTGCTAATCACTTTGTTAATTACATCTTAATTATTTGCTAATCACTTTGTTAATGATGTTGATTCTAATATTTGATCCACCATAGCTCATCACATTGCTGTAATTTCAACACATCACCAGTTTTATACAAATCCTTCGTTACTATGAATGTAGCTAGGATTTAGTTTTTTTCTTGAGGGTAGCATGGGAGGATTTTTCTTGTATGATCTTTGGAGACACATGGTCCACAAATCATGACAAGATGTGTAGAGGCTCCTTATCATACATGAGGCTCATGGCTCATCATGGCCTTCCTTATTGCCTCTTACTACTTCAGGATCACATAGAATTTTTCTATCCAGAGCTTATACCACACCATGACATATCTCTTGTAGGTGGCATGTGCTTTAACTATAGCACACCCATTAGGTATCTAGATTATCTCACATCAGTTGGTTGAGCTACATTTATCCTCATCATCATCAACATCCACTTCAAGTTGTCATCTGAGATAGTGTTTTTGGACACTATGCAGCAAACTAACCTTGACAATAGCTATTTCTCGTCCTTTGGCCTGCCCTCTCTATTAGGAGAACTTCTCTCGACTTGGTGATACATTCATTAACGGGAACCCTCTTTATATACATTGTGATTCCATGGCTTATTCGGAGTCATCAACTCCACATTCATCTTCATTAGTCCTTATAGCTCATTGTATTGATATATCTATGGCCTTTGTTTGAACACTAGCACTAGCCAATTTCATTTGGGACCTTGGCATCCATGACCATGATTATCATTGCATCTACCAATAAGTTCACTTTGTTTTTCATATGCTTTGTCTAGAGCACCTACTCTTGGATCATTCATTTTGGTTCTGAGCTTTCCAATATGCAAGTTGGTTTACTTCCCAATCCTAATTTGGGATCCTAGTGGAGTTGGTCTCCTTTAGAGGTGGGGAGGTTATCCCTTACTTCTATTTCATAGGCTTCGTTGGATAGATCTTCATCCACATGGACTTCATCGATACATATTTTGATCTACATTAGCCACATTACATTGTACTCCATATTAATATCTTTTGGTACATCATTTCCCCCCACTTGAATCCACTCAACAACACATCTATTCCACATGCAAGGGACCGGATGTGCTTTGGAGGTGGGGCCATGTTAACCATTTTTGGGTTAACACCTTAGGCCTTTATGAATTGCACATCTAGGCCTTTTTATATATTGAGCTTCATGTATATCCTTCTAGGGCTATCTATGCATGTATTTCCCATCTATAAGTGCACATATATCACATCTATGGGATTTCATGGCACATCCAATGTACATCACACATATGCACATATTGCACATGTAATTGGTCATATTACACATCCTTTGGTATTATTTTACTAAACATATCCTAAAGTTAAGGCCTTAGGAAAGAGGGTTTATGGGCATTAGTCACCTCTCATTGGTTGTAATATGCAAAAATCTCCTATGCTTAACATGTGCTTGACATGCAACAAAGCAGATACCCTCCCTTTTCCATATAATAACATGGTGGGGGAGGAGGACCCATTTCTCTCTAGATCGTCATAGAATCCACTCTTGTGAGACATGTGGGTCTTGAATGTGTGTATAGTTTAGGTTGTTTGAGGCATGCTTAGTTTAAGCTTCTCTTGTGTCAAAGGCACTTGGGTTGGCTTGCTAGCATTGGTTTGTTGCTTCTTCTTTCTTTTGTTGATTTCTAGAAGATATGCTAGTTTGAAAGTTCTTATGTGTGTGAGACATTTAATTAAGAATTCAGCTAGTGCTATCTTTTGGTTAAGGCTCCTCCTTGAATGGAAAGCCACCAAGGGGTTGGTGTGTGTACTACTTGGAGTGGCATGCCTTGCTTCGTGTTTTAGGGAATCCTTGCTTATGGTGATGGTACCTAGCCATGGGTAAGTTGTAGTCCCAACCCTATTCAATTGATGTGTGAGTTGAATTAATGTGTATGTGAGAGAGGGTGAGAGCAAGTGTGTGTGTGTGTGTGTGTGTGTGTGTGTGAGAGAGAGAGAGAGAGTGATTATCCTTAGCATTTTTTTCCATTTAATTCCCTTCCTTTTGTAATCACCTTATTTCCTAACCCTAATCCCTTCCCTAATACTTTATCTAATCCTCATCTCCCAAGAGGAGTGAGATCGGTGACTTGGGGAAGGTTGCCTTATATATCTGATGCCTATCAAATAGATGCTGGCTATCTTTATCCAAACAAGGTGGGCCTTCCTCCATAATGCTTTACAAAAATTAACTACAAAGCACACAACTATATAGAGTAAACATAACAATGTCTCAGTGTCTCATGTATTCATGAATAGGTCACCAACTTCAATATGTTCATCTACAATTCATTGTAATGAGTGGTAGTGAGACCGAAGCCAAATAATAGAAAAACGAATCGCATACACTTTAATTATGTAAAATTTATTTTAGATAAACCAATGCTTGATAGTTAGGTTTCAAACTGTTAAGCGCTCCCCAATGCATGTGGCAGGGGGATGTTTTGGTGAGCTATTGCTGTAGCGAGTGCTTTTTTCGAATCGGGTGAGCGGATTCTAAAAATATTCCCTCCCTCCAACTCTCTCTCTCTCTCTCTCTCTCTCTCTCTCTCTCTCTCTCTCTCTCTCTCTCTCTCTCTCTCTCTCTCTCTCTCTCTCTCTGCTTTGCGAAATCGCATTTGCCATATCTGTAGTGCATGCATGCATCATAAAGAGAAATCTTGCATCTATATTCGTCCCATGTAAGCCAACTTCCATGCTTTCTCTCTGCTAGGTTTGTTCTTGGGGTATTTGGACCATCATTACTTTTCTGTATTGTTGTCATGACACTACCCCAATGTGCTATGTGCATCTCCCACTAGATAAACCAAAAGTCCATTGCTGAAACATTCCTATCCATGACATGACCATTGTGCCACCATTGATATATTAATCAAGCCTATACAGATGTAGCTTCACTAGTAGGAGCCACGCGCCACCTTGAGATGTGGTACACACTCGCGGGGGCGCCCGGGGGGGGATACTATATATAAACTCTCTATATCACGTGCATTCAAGGCCTAATTTAAAAACCCCTTATCTGTAAATTTTTCATAAATAAAACACACCCTTTTTCTATCCAATCTGTAAATACCCCCTTTACATGGTACCCTTCTGTATGTAAAAAATGTGTTAAAAATGGATTTAAAAAACCCTTTCTGTTGAACCCACGTGCTACTTACATATTTATCCTGAGGGTACACACATACTTTGTTGTGTCCTATCCGGACATTATTTTTGCCACCATTGAACACATGTGAGACTACATTCTAGTTAGCATGTGTCTCGTCTACCATGAAATTAAATAAATCTACACTTTCACAACCATGGTTTTCCATAACCTCATTGATGCACTCCCAAAGCAAACATTGGGCCGCCTCCATATCCGCCTCTTTCATTTCATGGGTCACAATTGTTAAAAGACCTTACATGTTGCATGAAAACTCAAGTCATTTACAATGTAACACATCTGAAATCCTTTGACCACATTTATTATGACATTTGTAATATGCTACCTTGGGTTGTACACATGACAAGCCATGGTCACCCAATCTAATGTTCAGGTGTGGTTAAATTGTATCCAGGCATGTCTAAGGTCCCTAGATCTGTTCCATCACATTTAATTCACCAAATCCAATCCAAAAGCGGGTCAAATGGTGGACATCTTGAAAACAAAGCACTTCTCACCTACGGACCCTTTTCTAGGAACCTGCTTCCATGGAAAAATTCATAAGTGCACTCTCATTTCAGCTTCAATAGTGCATCAAACCCAAAGCTCTCCTTATTAGATAGCCCATGTCGGGCTATAGTTGTTAACCTCTGGAACCTAATTATAAAATTGTTCGCGTTTCACACTTTACTTATCTAGATATTTAAAACTCATTTACTAAAACATTATTGTCTAACTAAATTACTAAAACATTATTTAAAACTAGATATTTAAAACTCATTTACTAAAACATTATTGTCTAACTAAATTAATATACCAGTTGTCTTCCACCAACGATCCCATCTCCTCTCTACTCTTGTTCCCCAATGAAATAAGAGCAACCACCTTCTTACACTAGCATTGCCATCATGATTTTTTTTGCCACACACATTTGTACCTTCCTTGCCTCGGCATTATGATCTACTCTTAACACCCTAGATACCATTTGCTTTGTCCTATCATTTAGTCCCTTGGATGTGACTACCTATACATTATGTTCATGGATATCAATGGGTATCATAATAGGCTCATCGTCTCGTTGGATGATGGCATCACATGATAGATGTAGCAATTGCATGAAGCGATGCACATTGTAGGCATTGAGTGGTAAAGGTAAAGGAGCTTTCTAGACGCACTATTTCACTCCTCTACACTCGTCGGTGGCTTTAGCATGCTCCCACTAAAATGTGATGTGTTTAAGACCCTATGGTTCTTTAGTTGGGGTAAATCTCATTCACACACTTCAAACTACCCCGGCAATGGCTTCTCCGACATACTCTAGGGAAGGCAATGTTGGAGGTTTGTGGCTTTGACCACCAGTGGGGATCATACTTATGCTCCATGGAGTCCATTCCTACACATGATCCCATTGGTTGATGGAAACTCAAATGCAATATCACCATTATATTTCCTAGGAATCTCCATGACCTTGATAACCTCTTTAACATTTAACAAAATCTTTGTTAATGTGTTTCTATTCTTCATGCTCCAAAGGTATTCCAAGATGCTCTTACCCTTTCCTCTTGCAATTGTGGATGAAATTGATGCACCAATTTTGTTGTTATCTTCTAAGGGACTGCATAAATATATCACATTTGATTGAGTTACAAGCTATCTAAGTTGGCTATTGGTTGTGGGCTTGAGATTAACGAAGCATCAACTATTGCAGAGTAATTGCAATAGTTGATTAATTGCTATTGGTTGTGGGCTTGAGATTAATGAAGCATCAACTATTGCAGAGTAACTCAATCTATCACATTTGATTGAGTTACAAGCTATCTAAGTTGGCTATTGGTTGTGGGCTTGAGATTAACAAAGCATCAACTATTGCAGAGTAATTGCTTGAAAGAGAGTCTTCAAGTATATAGAACTCCTCACCTGATGATTAGTGGTAGGCTCTAGTGGGACACGCAACTCTTAGGACCTAATATTTAGTATTTCTTGCAATCTAGAGAATGACATGGGGGCTACTTATTCTTGTAAGAACTTTGCACTCATGAGAACTCAACCATTGGTAAAACATAGGTTCTTCTTAGAAGATTGTGTAGCTCATTGTAAATAGGAGTAAAAAGAAGTATGCAACAATAAAAAAGAATGTCACCAATAGGTACGAAGTACACACCAAATGAATGGCCACTTGATTTTATGCCTCACTCGGTTTCAATCACTCACTTTTTGGTTTTCCTCAAATAGAAGGTAGGTAGTTCTAATAGGCTATAGGGTAGTCAATAGGCTTTATTAGCATGGGCTTTATTAGTATGAAGAAATTTTATATCAATAGTCTATGTTATATATTACAATAAATAAGAGCAGTATTTAAAAATTTTCATATTATATGATTCATTTTATCATGTAGTATATGGATTTTAAATATGATGTAAAGAATAATATATAATACATTAATATAAGTACGTGTGTGTGACATGTAAGTGTGAAATAGCAAAAACAAAATTACAACCCACTAGTAACCATAAACAAATGAATGGTAAAGAAGGGATGAAAAGAGCTCTAAATCGATACTAAGATACAAAAAAAATTAGAGTAGAGTACATGAAAACAAATTGGTATGTTGCATGACTTGACTCCAAGCTCATTTTTAGAATTAGATTCACTATATACATGCCACCATCCAACACCAAACAAAAAATTATGTTACTATTAGGAAGGTAAGTGTGAATAAGACTCTACACTTTCCATTGATGTTGCTAGAGTTTTAGCACACATGGAGTTGGTCTAAGAGTTTGTTAGTTAAAAATATAGTAAGAATTATAAACATGAGTCCTCTAAATACTATGGGAAGGGAGGTTACCATGAATGTAGGAAGGATTGATGATATGTGCTTATTTAGACTTTTCTTAAAGGCAAAGTCGGCTAGTGTTTAGGCAAAGCAGGTTAGTGGTTTAAAAAGGCCCAAGTATGCGGTCGTGAGACATACTTTCATTATGGGACTTTGAGACATAATTTCATTATGGGATTCTCATTCATAGGAGCTAGATGGAGCCCCATCATGTTAACCTATAACCTTAAGAGGAAATAGAGACCATGTGGGACTACATTACCAAAATCAAGTATCTCCATATATGAGATGTAAGACCTATTGATATATGTGTTTGGTATCAAGAGCAAGAGGCTTCATGAAGACCTATGACCACCATATATGTGATTGGTATCAAGAGCAAGAGGCTTCATGAAGACCTATTGACCACCATATATGTGATTGGTATCAAGAGCAAGAGGCTTCATAAAGACCACCTCGACATGTCTACACACTACATATTTCATGAATGTTACCACCATGAGGCAGTGGACCTAGTAGATAATCTACAAGGTAGGGATGTAGAAATCATCCATCTAAGCCAAGAGATAGGGGATGCATCATCTAAAGATTCTATGTCTGGCTAAGGGAATCTAGCCACTACCACAAAGGGTCCTAGTCAAGGAAACAAGCATAAATGAATTGGTAAACAATCTATTTGTTGACCAATATAGCAAGAGCAATCCCCAAGGGCAAACTTTATGTGACAATCTTGCAAGTCGGACACCACCCTCACTTATTCCCACATAGAGATATTATGTTTTGGTGTGCAATTTGTTGACGAAACCATACAAGCATGGAGTGTCCATTGCTAAGGCCAATAAAACAACTTTATGCTCATTTCTAGTGCCACAAGAACCACGACATAGCTCATTATTTGGTACCAAGGAAACTTGACAAACTGACTTCTCCTTGAACTAAGGTAATAGTTAGGTAGACTTATATCAGCACCAGCCACTCTTTAGACTTACTATCCCCAGCTCCACTTCTCAACTAGCATAAATTCCAATGCCCCTTTGCATCTACCATAACCCCTTACTAATAGGTATGTATAGACCACCACAATTGTCATGCTCACATTTATCTCCCCAACCAGTTCCTCCATGAACCACACTAGTATAATAGTACTCTATGTATCTACATATAAATGCATAGAATCCAAAACATGAGAGCTATAAGTTTTATAAGCAATAAGAACCATATGAAAAATACAATCCCCATGGGTATCTAGAACAAAACTCATATGAGAAATACAATCCCTATAGATGTCTAGAACAAGACTCATATGGGTGAGTAATATAATGTCTACGGGTATCCAAAGTAGGCTCCAGACCATAGACTACACCTCCTTGATGCCATGGCATAATAACAAGTGAGAGACCTCAATAATATAGTATGTAGGCCAATCTATTCCCATTGATGCAAAGCTTTTGATGCAAAGGGCCTACACCATATGACAAAGTGTCCTCACAAGGATCTTGCACCAAGTCCCACCAATGATCCAAGCATAAGCCCAATGTTATTACTTATGGTGGCACATGCTATAAGTGTAGATTCAATCATGCTTAAAAGAATTGCCCATAATAGAGTGATAACAATCACCCCTATGGCAAAAACATCAGCCACCTCATCGAGCCTTAAATTATTGAGTTTACAAGGAGCCATACTATATGTCATCTCCTCACCAACAACATATGGCCAAGTCTAGTATCTAAACTAGTATCATATAGTCCCTCTTAATGCCTTCACAAAGCTCCAAGCCAAGATGAGTGCATTAGCCAATGGAACATCCAAGGCTATAAATAAGCATAAGGCTCAAGCTTCATCTTTAAAGTAAGAAGCCAAGAAGCAAGTCTAAGGCACAAGTACCAAAAGCTATAATAGCTCCTAAAAAGGCTAAAGTATCAGAACTAAAGATCCAAAAGAAGAAGACATCAAAGAGCATGCAAAAGTATAACACATGATTAGTTATATCTAGGATAATGACATTGTGACCATTGAAAGTGGTTCGGACGAGAGCTTTGAAGATGCCTCCCTTGGAAAATAGCAAGCGATCTCCCACTCATGCTAGCTCTTCACAAGGAAAAGAAACCCATTGACTATGATAACCTCCCCAAATAAAGGAGTATCCTAACAAGTTGGAGAGGGAGAGTGATACAAGCCTTATAGAATGCCAGAAAGGTGCAAGCTAAAGAGGTTGAGTACAAACCACTAACCACACCCGAGCATATGCCTGAGTGTATCCCATACCCTATCCTAGAGCTAATCATAAAACCAATGAGGGAACCTAAAATCTTGACAAAGGCTATGGATTGAACCTATAACCAACCTCAAAATGCCTCAGAAAGAGCCAGTCCTAGAGCCCTTAGCCAATCCAACCAAATCCCCCATTGTTAGATGCAGTTGATGAAATGAAGATTCAGAGAAGGATGGCCTAATGGGTCAACATAATATTTTCTCTGAGGAAAATTTCATTTTATCCCCCTTCAAGGCACCACTTCCTGGAGAAGATTGATATGATTACACATCTAAGCCTCCTAGGGAGGATTCAATGCAATTTCCCTATACATTTGTAAGTCTAGGCCTTCCTCTAAGTGTAAATATCACCCCGTCCTTCTTGTTCTTGCAAGAATTCTCTCTTGTAATAAGGAGATTCTCAAATTTGGAGAGATTGGATGTATGGAAATGTAAGAGACCACATAGTTGAACTCATGGTGGAAGAGGATGAGCCATGCCACATAGAGCACTCTCCTTCCATAGCTAAGACCGGAGGACTACCAAAAGTGTCCAGGAACAAGTTGGGACATGATTTTAAAAGTGATGAATGAACATATATATTTCCTATTGTGTATAAGGAAATATGATCTCCACAATCTGGGATGGTGGTGCTAGTGGTGTTAGCATTGGTGGGAGGCCTTGTGTAGACACTAGTCTCGTGGTTAAGCTTACAAATGGGAACACATCAAAATGATTGGGCATCTTTCAAGATGTGCAAATTAAGACCTTTAGGTTAAGCTTCCACCACTCATTCATGGTGATTTTCAAAGAGGAGGGTCATACACTATAAACATTTGTGTTGTCTATTGTCTATAAGGGAAATATGGTCTCCATAATCTAGGATGGTGGTGCTAGTGTAAGCATTGTTGGGAGGCTTGGTGTAGACACTAGTCTCGTGGTTAAGCTTGCAAATGGGAAAATAATTGGGCATCCTTCAAGATGTGAAAATTAAGACCTTTGGGTTAAGCTTCCACCACTCATTCATGGTGATTTCTAAAGAGGAGGGTCGTACACTATGATCCTCATAGAACACCTTACATGCAGAGTGGTGACTTCCAATGAAGAGGGTCGTTCATATAGTATGATCCTGAAAAGGCCTTACATGCAAGACGTAAGGTTGGTTCACAATTGGGAAACCAATAACATTTATATACACAGCAAGGGTAACCAATCCTTGAAGATAGATTTGAAAACATGGAAGGCTTGCAAGAGTCCATGAAATTGTTCGAAGCTTTAATCAACATCTATAAATGTTGAATAGTGAAGATGAAAACCCAGACTATGAGATTCAATCAGCATCTATAAATGTTGCATTGAATAGTAAAGATGAGAACCCATACTACAAGCTGCTTCTAGACCATATTATATACCAGATGTCCATAGGACTATTGCAATGTTATCGTCGTCTCACAGCTTGTTCGTGGTGGCTTTGAGTGATCTACTTGTTTTGTTTCTTGCATCCTGGAGTTATTATCTGTGTGGCAGGTTGTCTTGTGTTGGAGATAGGGTGTGGGACAGCTCCCCTCATGAGAGCTGTTAGGCCTCTAGACGGCCTTATTTCTCCTTTGACTTAGATGCCTATATAGTGGATGCCTTGGCTGTCCCTCTTGTGTAGGCTTCATTTAGTAAAAGGGCAAGAGTGGCATGTGGAAAAGGGGGATGTAGACTACGAGAAGAGGCCCATGGTGAGCCCTTTTGACTATTGAGATACACCTTTTCTACACTCACTTTATGTTTGTGAACATATATGATTTCAATTTTTGTGTTTTGTTTACATTTTAAGTATTGGTGGCGACATTGGGGGCTACACATTTTGTATATCGTTATATTACTTAAGGTTTGTCTTGCAAATAAGAAAGAATTGTGTAAGAAATAAGCACTCATTACATTGTCACATTCATGTTTCCATGTAGCTACTTGCCAATCTATGCAAAAAACATGGTTAAAGAAACAACCACATACAAGAGATATAATGCATAGAAGGGAGAGTAGATATGATTACAATTCTTTATTGACCATGGATTATAAAAAGGGAGAGCGGATGTGATTACAATTTTTTATTGACCATGGGTTATGAAACTTTAAAAACATACAATTTCATTTATACTATGTCTGTCGATTAGTGTTCTAATTATTATAGTAATGAATGTTAGATTAAATTTCTTGGGAGATTGTGACTATTTGTGATCAACACATGCATGGTAGTACGCTTTTATTATGACATAATGTAGTCAATAATAAGTTATTGTATAATCCTTGAGGAGGCATGACTCTACGAACAATAAAACAATCCTAAGGGCATAGAAGTGGGTAAATAATATGTAAATATATAGGGTTGCTCATCAATACTCTTGCTTGCTCTTTGAAGTGCATTTCCAATGGGTTTTGCTATGTAGCTCGGTTTCAATCACTCGGTTTATTGATTGCCTATCCTACCCTTAACTCTTGCCATTACAAGTATAGTCATTCCTTATTGACATTGTTACACATACACAATCAATCACAACCCCCTATAATCTTAGTAAACATTCAATTCTTATATCAAGTGACCTTCTACTCCTCAAAATATTTCCAATTTACCATGAACTCATTCAAAAGCACAAAACATCATTTTTTTGTGTAAATTCACCTAAAAATCAGTTGTCCCATCGTTTAGTACCTTACCATGTTGCTACTCATAGATCAAGTAAAATGGGCCTATTTTTAATACCATTTACTACACACACATGGTATGGTGATTTTCTAAGAGGTGAGGCCTTATGGTTAAAGATGAAGTGTATAACGAATATGAGCGAAATATTCGAAAAAGATGTCATTTAATGTCTCTTGAAATATTTGAAGGTATAAAGGGAATGAATGGAAAATAATTTGCACTTTTAACAAAAATTATGTGTTGTGGGATGCATGTATATTGTAATAGTGAAATTGTGTTCCTACAAGATCCCACTTGATAGTGCACTACAAGATTATGCACACATTTTAACTATGCTTCCATATGATATTTATTCTTGCTTAAGGTATTCTCAAGCTATTTCTTACTGATGTGCATTGCCATGGGTTTTGTCTTTACCGTGATTTTTTATTGGATCCAAATTCTAAATACACCTCACTCCTAAGGTATACATCTTAAAGTAGGGACTAAGGCCAAGTGTTGTTATATAATAATTATTTATGGCTCAATGACTTTTAGAAGGGCCTCACTAGTTATATCTATGTAACTTTAAAAGTAAGGATCTCTTCCTTATTTGAGGAAATATGATATCTTTTGGGCTTCACCATCCACATTTCCATGCGCATTAAACTATAAAAGCTAAGGGACTTTTCACACCAAGGTCTACCCACCCACTGTTAATACTAGGAGCCAATCGATATTCTGAATGTGTATTTTTGTCAACATACAACCTAGACACAAACAAATACTTTTGGTAAACAAAATTTTTGTGTTACTTCATAATGTGTTTAAATTGATTTTTTTAATAAATGCATGGAGGTTACATGATTAAATATAGCTAATATTTAAAAAAAACCCATCGACATTGGATGGTCACACTCTACGAAACTCTGTGTGTGTGTGTGTGTGTGTGTTGCACATTTTTTTTTTGCGGCAACAATAGACACACACACATGCATGCATGCACACACGCACTCACTCACACACATGCGCACGCGTGCTTGTGTGTTGTGAGTGCATGGGTGCGTGCATGCATGTGTGTGTTATCACATGCACACACTCACACACACACACGTGCACAAATGCACATGATGCATGCATGCACCCATGCATATATATAGACACACATGTAAAGGTGTACATAGATGCACATGTGCATGCATGCACACCCAGATGCACCTGCATACACCCACACGAGAGAGAGAGAGAGAGAGAGAGAGAGAGAGAGAGAGAGAGAGAGAGAGAGAGAGAGAGAGAGGTGTAGTAAATGTCAAGAACATGTTAATAATGTGCTCAAATCATAGTGGAATATAGTGAGAATATGGGACCTTTAAAGACGTGTTATATTTGGAGACTTTGAATAAAGGTATGCATACATTGTATCACTTGATTAAATGCCAAAAGGTGATGTGCATTGATGTTGAAACATGATTCAATAGGAGGTTACCATGTGCATTGAGAAAGTTAAGTGCAACTCTACATTCCTATATTAGGTTAAGTGAAATATTGAGGAGTTTCAACAACAAGCATCACATAATAACATATTTATTCTCATAACTCTAAAGTTGATAGACAATAAAATTGAGAAAAAATGTCATTGCTTATTTATATCAATGTGCCCTTAACTATTTGATATGAATATGTAGCATCGCATCTGTTTGTAACTTAAAGAAAGCAATTGTTAGACTATCCCCTATAGTCGAATAGTGAAAGCATGCACACATGGATTAAAGTGGTTGATGATTAAATTAGTTGATTGAATACAACCTTCATACGTTAAATGTTTGAAGGTAATCTAGGGAGTAATTCTTGATAAAATTGCCACGATGAAAGGTTGTGCTACTTGGATAAGGACAACTTTAACCACTTACAATCCTCTCAATTCGAGTCCATTTCTTAACTATAGCTCAACACACTTTATTTGGTTGATTTGATGATTAACATCAAAAAACTTACAGACCTTCAGACCTTAAATGTTTGAAGATAATCTAGGGAGTAATTCTTGATAAAGTTGCCACGATGAAAGGTTGTGCTACTTGGATAAGCACAACTTTAACCACTTACAATTCTCTCAATTCAAGTCCATTTCCTAAAAGGCTTATGGTTTGAGTGAAATAATTTTCATGCTTATGTAATATTTTGACTTACACTGCTCGAAAAAAAGTTTCTATCCAAATGATGGCAAACTTTCAATTTTAAAAATAGAAGGTAATATCTAGAAAAAATGTGAATCTTGAAAGTTTATATAACTAAAACTACTTAAATATGCAAAATTTGAAAACCTTTAACCTTACATGTTGAAGGCAATTTTCAACTTTAAGAGTTGGAAATGCACTGCCTTCGGGCGGCGTAGTTGAGTTGGTAGAATCGTCGGGTTCCAACCTGAGTTCAATGCCTAACAGCTACACGGCGAATAGCACGCTTGTTGAGGTGATAGACTAGATCTAGAGTTTGGAAATACCATGTTCTTTTCTTGGGCCACACGGATGTCCTTCATTTAGGCTAAGATGGTATGACTGATCAAAAATTTGTTTAGACTCTCTCCTCCTTTTGTTCTCTCCTTCGTAGCCAAGTTCTCATTTTTACGGAAACCTACCCTCCTCTGCGCGGCCATGGCCATCCCTACGTTCCATGCTTCCTGTAGTCGTGCCCCCCCTTCCCAGGCTCCTCCATTCGCAGCAGGGGCCACACTGGGCATGGTTCCTTCTACTGCTTTGCAAAGAAAGAATGGCTCTGAAGCTGCTCGCATTAAGCTTGGTGGTTCCCTCTTCTTCCAGGGAAGTTCTACCCAAAAGTGCGTCCCTGCAGAGAGGCCCCAGCACAGAAATTTTGCGGCGAGGAGCTCGGCGGAGACTGACATCACTGCAGCCACGGCCGTACAGAATCTGGAGCTCCCATTGGCCTCATCGCCGGTCCCCCAGGCCTTTAAATCCAGGTACGCTGATGATGAGCCCCGTAAGGGTTCTGACATTCTTGTAGAAGCTCTAGAGAGAGAAGGGGTCACCGATGTCTTTGCCTACCCGGGCGGGGCTTCAATGGAGATCCATCAGGCCCTAACTAGGTCCAAAATCATCAGAAATGTGCTTTGTCGGCATGAACAGGGAGAGGTTTTTGCAGCTGAGGGCTATGCCAGGGTTTCGGGTAAAGTAGGCGTCTGCATTGCAACATCCGGCCCTGGGGCTACAAATCTCGTCACGGGTTTAGCTGATGCCTTGCTCGATAGCATCCCCATGGTGGCCATCACTGGTCAAGTCCCTCGCCGTATGATCGGCACAGATGCATTCCAAGAAACCCCCATTGTCGAGGTCACCCGTTCAATCACCAAGCACAATTATCTCATCATGAATGTAGAAGAGATCCCCCGTGTCATTAGAGAGGCCTTCTTCCTGGCTGCATCGGGTAGGCCTGGTCCTGTACTTGTCGACATTCCCAAAGATGTCCAGCAGCAAATGGCCATTCCTGATTGGTTGCAGCCTATGAAGCTGCATGGTTACCTTGAACGCCTCCCGAAACCCCCGCAGTTCTCCCAGCTTGAGCAGATTCTGCGCTTGATTTCGAACTCACGGAAGCCAGTGGTGTACTGTGGGGGAGGTTGCATCAACTCGAGCAAGGAGCTCAGAGAGTTTGTTGATCTTACAGGTATCCCTGTTGCAACTACCCTCATGGGCCTGGGGGTGTTCCCTTCTTCTGACAAGCGATGCCTGCGTATGCTAGGCATGCATGGCACAGTTTATGCAAACTACTCAGTTGACAAAGCGGACCTGCTTCTTGCCTTTGGAGTGCGATTTGATGATAGAGTGACAGGCAAGCTGGAGACTTTTGCCAGCCGTGCAAGCATTGTGCACATTGATGTTGATTCGGCTGAAATTGGGAAGAACAAGCAAGCACACATCTCCCTTTGTGCTGATGTGCGCCTTGCTTTGCAGGGCATTAACCACCTTATCAAGAGTCGAAATCTGGCCTTTGACTTCTCCTCATGGATGAAGGAGCTCAATGACCAGAAAACTAAATGGCCTATGAGTTATCCTGAGTTTGATGATCTTATCTGTCCACAGCATGCAATCGAGGTGATTCAAGAGGTCACAAAAGGTGATGCCATTATAGCTACAGGGGTCGGCCAGCACCAGATGTGGGCAGCACAGTGGTTCAAATATGATAGGCCAAGGCAATGGCTGTCATCTGGGGGCCTTGGTGCCATGGGTTTTGGTTTACCCGCTGCATTGGGTGCTGCAGTAACTAATCCTGGCTCACCTGTTATTGATATAGATGGAGACGGAAGCTTTTTGATGAATATTCAGGAGCTTGCCACTATATGTGTGGAGCAACTGCCTGTGAAAATTGTGATTCTGAACAACCAGCACCTCGGGATGGTTGTGCAGTGGGAGGATAGGTTTTACAAGGGGAACAGAGCTCACACTTACCTTGGGGATCCCAGGGATGAAGAAGCTATCTTTCCAGATTTCTGCAAAATGGCTGAGGGATGTAAAGTACCATCTGCTCGTGTGCTGAAAAAGTCTGATCTCAGAGGTGCCATTGAAAAGATGTTAGAGACACCAGGGCCCTATTTATTGGATGTTATTGTGCCCCATCAAGAGCATGTGCTTCCCATGATACCAAGTGGAGGGTCATTTAATGACATCATTACGGAGGGAGATGGTAGGAGGACATATTAAATCAACAGTTATAGGTGGCAGAGTGAAGAATCTGAACCTTTTGTTGTTTGAGATGGTTTTTTCTCCAGTGTGACATTCAAGTACCTTTGGATTGACTGACTGATCTAGTGCTTATCTGTGCATTCTGAAGTTCTAGTTCTGGCTGTGCACTCTTTCTCAGGTTTCTGATGAAAGACCTCTCAGAAACTACAGTGCCAGCCCCTCATTCGGTTGGTTTTCTCTTATGCAAGTAACCTCTGCTGTTTTTTTTCAGTGTTTGATGTCTTAGGCCTTTGTGAGAATCTACAGAGCAATTTGGTTGTTTGAGTTGGTTCTCCAGTGTGATATTTGAATCAAGTACTTGTGTTATCTAGTGCTTCAGTTGTGCGTGTGTATGCGTGCGTGCGTGAGAGAGAGAGAGAGAGAGAGAGAGAGAGCACTTTTTTTTGTGTCTCATCAATTGTAATCGGTGATGTTTCACTTGAGTTTTCATTCGTAAGAATGTATGAGCTTGCTGTGCAGTGATATGCCTATAATCTACAAGCTCGTGAGTTTCACAGGCATGATATGTTGATAGTACAAAATGATATCAATTGCACAATGTGCTGAATTCAAGTCTTTGGACCTGGCTTAAGATGCCTGTGCATGTGATTTTGTAGCTATCTAGTCTTTAAATGCTTTGTTAGCTTTTCGTCAACTTGCACTAGTTGTTTTAAGTGCAAAGACCCAAACCCAAACGCGTTTCCTTATCTAGTGTCTTGTGCTAGCTCATGCATGCTGGGGATTGGTGTTCTTTCCAGCCCTTGCCGATCTCATCAGAGGATTGTACATACGATTCGTGATACAAAAAGAAAGCTGATATGCTGATTCCAGGTGTGCCAGAGGACTGACTGGGTAAAACTAGCTGCCCTAGTCTTTAACTACACAGACCGATCTGATCACGAAAACCTAGATGGCTCCAATGCTCACCGATTGAGTGTGTTGAGGATGGGTTTATGTACATGTATAAGAACTGCATCAAGGGGTTTGGTAAGCGTGACAAACAACAATGCTACTAGGTGACATGATACTGACAAAATAAATTATGAAGGCTAGTCAAGCCATGATAAGAACATTCTACTTCGTATGGGTTATGGTGCAGTAGTGCTGATTGTTGTTATGTAGTCCAGATTGTTGTAAGGTAGCTTTGAGAAAGAACTCAGCAGCTCAAATGGAAGTGTTTTGTCTTGTATGGATGTGAGGGAAGCATGCACGAATAGTTGGCAATTCAAAAAAGAGTATGTTGCTAAATCTCTGAGGTGCCTAGGAAGCATAAGCCTGAAGAAACTAACACAAATCAAAGCATCGAGTGCCCCCCCCACCCCCTGTGTGAGTGGCTCCACTTCCCAAACACAGGTATTTTTTATATATCTTCCAAAATAGTCCAATGTGCATTGGTTTTCCTTACGAAATTGGGCTTGTCTTTTAGAAGAATAACCATAAGTCTTGCAACTAAGGTTACAACCAAAAATAATTGCACTTGCATTTTCACAAAATATAGCATGTCTCAACTCAAAAAAATGGGCGGTGGACATTATAACAAATTGTTGATATGTGGTAAATTTTGATAAAGTAACTTTGCATGGTATCACAAATGATAAATACATTACACAACCCTACACCCATACGGCGTCCTAGTTGGCTCGGAGTGCTCATGACCTATTGCTCAACATTGCCAACCATGTTAGTTGCATATGATCAATTGGAGTCCTCACAATCAATCCTAACATGACATCATATGATAGGTGTAAATATAGACACCAACAACACTTGCCCGATATATAATCAACTCTAGTATATAACATGGAATCATCATATGATTGGTGTAAATATAGACACCAACAACACTAGCCCAATATATAATCAACTCTAATATATAACATGGAATCTCTCAATATCAATAAGACTAGCATGGCCCCAAATGTGCCTACACCAATAATACTACCCCATTAATGTTTAATATGGAATCACACATGGTGCCAACTACCAACATAGTGCAATGGTATTTCAAGGGTCGCCAACACCATAAAAGGATCTACTAGCCAACAAGCCTAAAGGTTTTGTTGTGAAAAATATTTACTAATAAAACTCTAAATTCTCAATCACATCAGAGCTTTTAAAAACTTTGTAATCAAATAAAGATTGAGAAGACCTATATTTTTCTCATCTTTTAAGTTCGCATACAATTTCCAAAGGCTCCACAAGTGGTCCCAAGTCAACTTGTATGAATTTAATAGTATGCACATATCTTTGCATACAATTTCTGAATGTTCCACATATGGATACAATTTCTAAATGGTTTACATATGAATAAAGTGTATGAATATATTCATACACTGTTACAAGTCCAATAGTATGATGGACAACTTCAATGTTCAGTGGAAAATTGAAGCTCTATGTGAAATAAGATTTCTACATACACCCCTCCATAATGACTAGCCACATCCCAATTGAAGTCCAAACCCAAAGGTGAATATTAATAGATGTGCCACCATGCCTTAGAAAATTGACCAAGGCCAAATCTAGAACTAGGTATATTACAAGTTGCCACCAAGGCCTTTGTTGGCTGATAAAATACAAGTTGAAAGTGGCAAGCACAAGAATAAGAGCCACCACAACCACCAGCTCAAGATGAGCTAAAGCGTAGTGGAGAGTATAAGCCTCAAGATGCAATTATGGTATAACCACCACAAAGCCAATTCCACCCAAAGAGAGTGAAGAATCCCAATAGTCTGAAAATTTACTTGAATGCAGCTTGAGCCTATTCCAAGGGTGTGATTTATATGTATGATAACAATGATAACACTGGAGATGCATGCCACATGAGGAGTAGAGGAAACCTACATTGAGATACAAATTTGCAATCCACAGATGGGGCGAGAAGGAAAGTAGAGAAGCCATACTGTGGGATACAAATTCTACATGGTATCAGATTTCTGGGATTGATCACTATGATTAACTAACATAAACTTCTTGATTTGATCTTGATTTAGCCATTAACTTTCTGATCCAAACAGGAACTGATGGTGAAGAAGTCATGAGATCCTTTCAAACAACAAGCTTGCCAAATTCAATGGCCATGGCAGCTAGGATGATTAGACCATTTAAAAGAAACAATGGATCTTTCAATGGATTTCATCCCAGCTATACCTATGGGAGAGGACCAACACACGCCCCAATGACATATCATACATGGTCTCGACCTTAATACATGGTCCAACAAGCCTCTGGTTTTGGCAAAATAACCATACAGTTACCAAATGGTCTATAAACATAAATTCAAAATGTTTATTGTGCTCAGATTAGCAAAAAAAGTCCCCTTTCACTTAGTGCCGCACTTCAATCGAATTCCATCATGGCTATTGTGTCATCAAGGGCAAGCAATATGGCCGATGGCCAACAGGTTCATCTAACGAGATCTAACCTGTAAACAACATGGAGGCCTTTATCCATTAGGTGTTACAATGGTTCCTGCTCAGGATTGGAAAAGTAGCAGCAATCAGCTCTTCTACAATCAAAGATCACAGCCAACGAGTGCCACAGGTGCCAAGCCTACATAAGAATAGCGCCCAAAATTGCAGACATCAACCAACAACCCATTCATGCACAAAAATTGCCTAGATAAGCACAACCTATGCCCTCAGTGAGCCTTGAACTCAGCCAACACTTGGTCCACAAGGTCAACACTCATTGTTTGGTAACATCATTGTAGTAATACAAAGCAAATACACCGCAAGATGGGGCCCAATGGGGTGTACCATCTCATTCTCTCCTTTTCTTGTACTGACTCGGAGATGTATCTTTTTAATGTGTTATTCACATGCTCCTGCATGTCTGGTTGGTGGGTGTGTGTGTGTGCGTGCGAGAGAGAGAGAGAGAGAGAGAGAGAGAGAGAGAGGTATTAACGTCTTGAAAATGCCAAAATGACCTATGAGATCAAAATGTTACATCATGTCCATAGAATATATCATCATGGTATGGAAAGTAAAACTAAAAGAAAATATCCGTGAAAAAAGAAAAACAAAGAGCCTCAAGCTCTTAACCAGTGTAGTTTAGCTAACTAGATTGGTGGAAATATTATGGAGATGAAGCATATATCACGATCAGTTTATCTACCATCGGCGACGACCTGTTCACTTGGAGGGATCATTATAAAAGACCATCTCATATGCAGCTGCATCGAGTGAACTAGGTGAAATAAAGTGAGCACAGTAAGCAGAAACCACGTGCTGAGTGTAGTCTGAGCCTAACAATCACAACACTGTATGTACTATCATATATGTGCTGTTTAAGCTCCTTATAGTAATAAGATTAGGGCTTTAGGGATTAGCACATCCACTAATTAGAGTCAAAATTATTACTCATATATGTCATCTGATTCAATAATATAAATAGTACCGATTCAGTTCTTAACTAGTTCATTTAATTGTCTGTGCTGATCATTGTCTCACATTTCCTCCTGTCCTCTAAATTTCAACATGGTATCAAAGCCTCATTTACTCCATTGCTGCTTAGGCGCCACATAGCCTCTAAGATCAAGCACACCAGCATCTACATCAGCTTCAATCACACCTACCACATCCATGCTGCACAAACTGCTAAGTCAATCTTTTGCATTTTGGCATTCAACATTATGCACTTGGGTTGCAGATTCAGGAGGATGGACATTTCACAAGCGAGAGAAAACAAGCAAGAGTGCTTTTCAAGCGGAGGAGCATCATCCAAGAAGAGAGTGCATGGAGAATGAAGAGAGCTCAAACAGAGCAATGCGATACCGTCGTGGATAGTCTGAAGGCAAGGCATAAGCACACCACCTTGCTGTGGTCCACCCTGTGGATTAATCAGGGCACCGCAGTGCTGCTTTGTATCTTGCAGAAATCCAAAGCATGTAACTTTAGACTTAGGTTCTGTCCATCTTATCCCTGCCCATAGTGTTTTCACTAGTGTCTTCTCTTGAATGGTGGGCAACATGGATTTTGAAGGTGTCAGAATAGCTAGTCCTCTTTTGTTAATTGTCACAGTCATGTACTCTGGCCTATGGTTATCATTCTCTAGCACAACACCTGGAGATGCCAAGATAGGTCTTTTACATTGCACATATTTTTGCTCTTGGTCTACTTTTGGGCAATCCAGATTAGCCTCTGCCATTGCACTATGAGTCAAGTCAATTAGTCTTTTGCTTGTTGAAACCCCACCATTCCTTGAAAGGAAGCACTCCTTGATTTCTTGTAGTCCTGGTCCAGTCCTAGTATAACCACCCACCAAGTATGCATTACTGTGTGCACTTTGCAACACAGCCATTGAAAGGTCAACAACATTAGCCTCATACAAAGACAACTGCTTATTATAACCAATAGCTGCTTTCATGCTAGAGTGCTTGTTTTCAGAAACGTTTGTGGTCAACAAGAAAGGACCATCTTTGTCTAGTGTTAAAAACCAAGAACTCCAATGCATTGCATGCACTTCCCACCATGTAAGCCATGTTTCCATCGACATTAACTCACCCTCCACAACATGTCCATTTCTCCACCACTGTTGTAAAGCATGTTTACAATTTGCTGCTACAACATCCGAGCTTGCATTCTTCCACTTTCAAGACCTTGTGTTCCTCATGGAAAGGTGGTCTCATACACTTTTTTGTACGATTTACCATGCTCTACTCCCAATGGAAAGCACATGATCGTTCTTTTTTTGGGTTATGCTTCCCACAAAAATAAATGAGCGCACTACAATCCAATTTACACCGGCCTTATCAGCCAACCATAAAACCCCCGAACTCAGGTTTACCATAACCACATTCTTGCACAACAACATTTAACATTTTCAAAAACTCTTTCTCATCATCTCTATCCTCAACCTTAAATTCACATGTAGCAATGGTCAGAAGCTTGACGAAAAAGGATCGTAATAAACAAAAGCCCCCATTATAGACCAACCATGCACACGATCAAAAAGCTCCCACATCTCCTACAAGTTACCACCCGGTCTCATTTAAGCAATATATCCATCATAGGACATAGGAAGTTTATCAGCAGATACTATTTAATGCACACTTTAAAAGGCAACATGTAGACTGCTCCCTCTAAGCTGAACACGAATAAGATCAAAACCACTCGAGCCATGTAAAGAGGATGACTGATCCACCATGTTATCTTTCTTCACAGTTTCCTCTTCATCAAGCACTATCAAGTTGACAGTATGTAACCTAACCTTATAAAATGCTTGAACGTCTGCATCTAACACATATCCCTTGGTCCCATCAACAAGAGTTTAAGCTTCAATCTAAATACTTTCTACACCCAAAGTTATTGGGTCTAGAGTGAACCTCTTATTAGAGAGCGCAAAGTGTTCTTATATTTTCGACAGAGATATCTCATTATATCTTTGGCTTGAACGTATAACAAGCTTTGTTCCCACCTATGATGGTCACACACCTAACCATTGTAGATGTCAAAAGACCAGGGGAAAAACCAAGAATAGGAAAGAAAATGGCCATATGATGTGTATAACTGGGCAAGAAAATGCTTATACACCAATAGACAGTGTGTATACCTGAGCTCACAAGATACACTATTTTAGTGTAATCAATTCTTGATTTTCAAGGCATGCGAAATAACCACTGTTCTCTATTAGATATTTAAAAAATATAATATCAATGTATTATTTATTTATATATTCAATTAAAAGGTATTATGTTTGTTTAATATATATAAACATTATAAATATGTATTTACATAATTACATTAAATTAATATACTCGATACATATGTGTAATTATATTTATATATTTATGCTTTCACATTATTTATGTATAATTAAATTATAATATAAAATGGAAAAAATATTCAAATCTAAAATATTTAAATAACTTTATGAAGCTGGCAATTTTTTATAGTATCTAGAGAATGATAGACGTTCAAATAAAAAAGTGTAATCAAAAAATTCAAAGAAATTATATTAAAATAGAATATAAAATAAATCCAATTACTATAAAGAAAACGCGGCCCCAATATACAGAATCTGAATCTTGAAAATGATGGGCAAGCAATAACGCTCTAAAACTCCCAAGAATGAGTGCCATGGCTTTGTACTCGGCCGCACAAGAGTTATGATGACACGGCCAAGAGTTATAATGACACTACCCTACCACCCAAGAGTTATGATGACCCTACATTTCCTATCTCTTTCTCACTTCCTCTTCCTCTTCCTCTTAGTATTGTTGTGTTCCCTTCTCAAGTAACTCTCTCCTCCAAAGATGGAAGGCTTGGCACTCTCTCCTCCCAACAAGAACACATTCGATTTCTCCAAAAAGGTATTTCCTATAGATTTTTTTCTCTTTGAATCACTTCTTGCTTCCCCTAAGCCAGCACCTTCATGATGTTTGCCCACATGTCTTACTTCTTTGCCATGGCTGAATCGCCTTGTGGGCAAGACGTACTCCATGGACTTCAATTCTTAAAAAAAAGGGGGGGTTGGAAGTGGCAAGACGTACTCCATGGACTTCAATTCTTAAAAAAAAGGGGGGGTTGGAAGTGGCACGGCTTCTAGCCCCTTTTTTTTGTTATGGTTGTGAGGTTATGGAAATAATATGAAGATATGGTTTGTAATTTTTGCTTGCCGCTATGTGGTTTTGGATCAACAAATCATGGCAATCCTGTTATGTGGTTTTGGATTAGCATAACATAAATAAAAAAGGGGACTCGAAGTGGCCCACGCTGGCGCATGCTGCTTCCAGCCCCCTTTTATGTTTTGTTATGCTAATCTAAATATTGTGCCTAGTTAGCTCACCATAGATGCTGGCTATGGATTGGCACTCTTAGCCATGGCCATGATGCAGCTACGCCATCTTAACATCGAAAAAAGGGAGCTTCCAATGCTTTGATCGACCTGCATGATGTGATTATAGCATTAATATAATCATGGCATATTGGGCTTTGGCCATGGCCACTACTGTTGGGAAGTAGCCCATGTCGACGCCACGAGCTGCTTCCCAACAGTAGTGGCCGTATAGGAACAGAATACTTACTTCAACACTTGGCCAAGCCATGTGTTTTGGCCCTTGTAAAAGAACAAGCCCAAAACGTGCTGCGAATCATGTTTTTGAGATGTATCCAGAATGTTCTATCCAATATGTATGTGGATGCTGATGCAGAAAGAGTTCTAGCTAGAATGAAATGCAAGGGCCTGTTGAATAGGCTAATTGAGGATGTTGGCTTTGATCTTATATCAAAGCAAGCCACTTAGAGGGTACCATATCATCTATAAGCATACCTTTTGTATGTATGGGGCTAGCCATTGGCAAAGGCCAATACTATTGGGAAGCAGCCTATCTTGGCACGGGCTTCTTCCCAATAGTATTGGCCTTTGCCAAGCCATGGCAAAGGCCATGTGTTGGCCAGTATATTGGCCTTTACCAAGCCATGGCCCTTCAAGAATTTTATTTTATATTACCTATTCTTGATTGCTATTCTAAAGTCGAGTATTATCGTCCAGTTTCTAATTTTTGAAATTAATTCTTGATCGTAGGTAAATCAATCATCCTTGTATTTTAGTTTTCATGTTGTCCACACTATTACCTCCAAGCACAAGTATTGTACAAGGAGCTTTTTCCCTCCAAGCAATGGCCTCCATGCAACACAATGCCCTCCAAGCAATGTCCACTGGTGTTGGGAAGCAGCCCGCGTCGACGCGGGCTGCTTCTAAACACTATTGCCATTAATTGGAGAGCATTGTAAAGCTTGCTCATGTATGGCTTGCTGCACATTGAGTTGCAATGCATTGTGTTAATTGTTCATATGTGGCTTGCACATTGAGTTGCAAGGCATTGTGTTAATTGTTCATATGTGGCTTGCACATGGTTTTCTAATGTTGCTTGCTCACACAACTTTTTTAGTTCCACCAAGGTGAATGCCAAGGCCGAGCCATAGTCACTTCTATGAGTATATGATGTTAATCTTTAATATGCTTACAGTCACTTCTATGCCCAAGCCATGGTCAAGCGATGGCCAATAGTGTGAATTGTTTTGTCATGACTTGTTTTTTTGTATGGAGTCTCTTTGAAGTTCTTATGTTGTAGTTGTTTTGATGCAAAAGGTAGGAAACATGTTCTCCATGCGTGATTGAGTGGTGTTTTTGTTTTATGTTAGGATGGAGAAAAAAACTGGTAGGAAACAAAAACAAACGGGAAGAAGAAAGAGCAATCAAGTGTTGCTCATCAAGGAAGGCAACAAAGAAATAATGGAGAAAGTTAGTCCTCCAAATATTGATGAGTTAAAAGAGGCTTCTAGAGATGGCAATGGGATGTATGAAGCGGGGGGGAAGAGCAAGTTGATGAGACTCAAATTGCAATGGAGGCTTCCCTTCAAATTGCAATATGTATCCACTTCTGAGAATGAGCCAGGGGCTAGTGATGAGGAAGGTGACATGACCATGATTCGTGGTGAGGACATCATAAGGAGGACAAAGATTATGAGCTCTACTGTCTGTCCACCTATTCCTTTATGTTGCTTGATTCCACATGCCAAAGTCCATGAATTGCAAGATGATGTTTCTTCTCTAAAGGCAGCCATTCAACATGAGGGTTATATGGAGGAGAAGGGGGTTTTTTATAGTGTCCTTGTATAATCACTTAGGGAGGAGAGCATGGTCACTAATGACATTGAGCAAAGTTGGGATGAGCACTACAGGGCTGTCAATACAGAGTTTGAATATGACATCGCGCATATTGACAAGTTGAAAATCTTATCTGGACACATGTTTTATGTCTTGGAGGGAAATCATAGGACAGTAGCATGGTCATCAATCATAATAGAGAAGTTCTCTAACACAAAGAGTCGACATGCAAGAGTGTTTTGCACAATCATTGATCCTAGGAAGGTCAGTGAGATTGCTTTATTGACTGGACTTCAAAGAATGAATATGTAAGTATCTCGGCGTAATATTTTTTTTGTGCTTTTTTTTAAAGTGTATATAATGTGGTCTGTGTAGGTGAAATTTGAAAATGCATTGGAGAAGAGGCTTGGTCCTCTCAAAGGTCAAGCGTCCAATGATGAGTTTGCTAAGTTGGAGAAGAAAGAAAGTGAAAATCTCACTCGAAAGTACTTAGACAGAATAGGCAAGGTATATTATTGGTGCATTGCAATGTATGTCTTGGAAGTCATTACCACCCTGGAGTTGAAGATTGTTTTATCTTTGACAGATTCTAAATATTTTGGATCCAAAGTTAGGTAATGAATGGAAGAAGGCAATATTGTCTTTGAAATGGAGTGAAGATAGTTTTGTTTCATTGGAGAAGCTTAATTTAATTGGTTTGTGTGATGTGAGCACGGATGTGCGGTTGTGATGGCTTTCACTTTTTGAAGCAAACAAGACTACAAAAGCTATGTTTGCTCTTCTCAAAGGTGACCATGAGTATAGAATGTGATCTTCCAACTTCAATGTCTCTACGGATGGTTTCTTTTCATTATTTGTTGTTACATATTGGTTTCATGTGTTTTGGTGTGGTGTCCTCAGGTGGCTCCCAAGGGAACTTGTTTTGGATAAAATCCAAAAACGTGCTTTAGAGATTTTGGAAGTCTATGTGTCCATCCCAGAGGGCATTGTGTTGCCATTTGATTATATACTCCAGGATTACTATGAGGAAGTGAAGATAGAAGAAGGAGATACATGTTTCCGTTGGTGAGAAAGACTAAGGTCCGTTCAAGAGACAAAGAGGTGTAGGATCTGAAGAAAGTGGATATGGTGCATATTGTTATACAGTGTCTAGTGTTCAAGTACATACAACCTAGCCTCTTCACTTTGGAACACACTTTCCATGGCTTTGTATATTGGTTGTGTTTTGGTCGAGTTTTGCAAGCAACTTGACTGTGCATTGTTTTTTCAATAAATATTTACTCTATTTGAAGGAGAGCCAGCTTTTGGGTGGTTTACCTGTCTGGGCCAGGCAGTGGATCTCTATGGCTAATGTGGATACCACCATGTACCCCCAAAATTTCCATTCCCTTAAACATTGGGAGTTGGATAATTGTCGATGGTGGTTGGACATGGAGAAAGGCCACATCTTAGAATGAGAGAAAGAGGCATTCAAGACACATTCTATGATGAGAAAGGATACATCAAATGATCCCCCATTGTCAGCACAAGGTTCATTGGGCAATTATGAAAACTTAATGTGAAGTATGCAATTTGTTCTTCCTAAGCTTGTTTGTGGGCTATAGGTGAAACAAAAAGAAAGAGGGGAGCCAGTGTTGTTGAGCCACATGTGGACCATGTTGATGATGAATTTCTTGCCAAAGAGGATGAGTTGGCTCCCGCACTAGTGAGTGGGTGGCTTCCTCCTTTAGTAAATCTAGTGAAAATCGCATCGTGGTGTTTGTGTGATGGTTTTTCTTTGTTTTGTGCTCTTGTGCAGAGATTCTTCTGTCATTTGCATCTACTTTAAAGCCTCCCATTTTTTTCATTTTTTTGACAAAGCACACTATACACTTTGATGGTGTCTCTCTGTGCATGGCTGTTCATGGGGACTATATTGTGATTGGTAAGGCTTTTGCTAGTGGTCAGAGAGATCCTGTGTACACCCACATCCACAATTTCTTCAAATTGAAGAATAATCCCATGAGTTGTGTGCACACTAGGAAAGGTAAGTAGGTCCCATGGGGAGTAGACTTTACTTTGTTAGACCTCCCATTTGGAGGGAATCTCCATGGGAGTACATAGAGGCCTCCATTGGATGTGTTTATAGAGGACCATGTCCATTACGGCGATCTTTGGCAGCTGCTACTCTTTCTCATAGTGGTTGGTTGGTGGTGGTGCCCTACATGGTAGGTTAGAGCTTTCCTTGAAATCAATTTTATGTTCACCATTTACTTGTTGTAGGATCCAACTTGGTGAAGCGGATTGTGTAAGAGATTCTATGGGGTGGATTGAGAACTACTATAGAGTATATGACATGGAGGTTTGGTGTCGGGTTGTTGTCTTTCATCACTTAGTATAAGGTTACATTGAACAATAGGGTAGCATGACAGAGGTAATGTGACGATATTTTAATGCCATGTGGCAGTTGCGTTGTTGTTTCTATGGTGTTATGTAACTAGATTATGTTGCATGGTTGAGTTTATATGTGTTTCTTGAATGAAAACACAGTTTTAAACTTCTATGATGTACGTGGTTTGCAAAAGAGGGGCAAAAATCGTACAAAATGAATTCGAAATATGCAGCAATTATAAAGGAGGAAATTGATAAACTCATCGCTCTGCGAATTTCATCTATGAAATCGAGCACATAGATTGGCTTTCACCAATCCTGATTGTGCCAAAGAAAAATGCAAAATTGAGAGTGTGTTGATCTCCAAAAGGTCAATGCAGGCACTAGAAAAGACCACTATCCACTCCCATATATAGAACATGTATTAGAACGGGTAGCAGGCGAAGAATCCTACACCTTCTTAGATGGGTTTTCAGGCTATAATCATGTGTCCATAGCACTAGAAGACCAGCATAAGATGGCTTTCAATACAATGTGGGGAACATATGCTTATAAGGTTATGCCATTTAGCCTCACCAATGCCCCAACAACTTTCCAAGCTTCAAGGACTACTTGCAAAAGTGGTTGGAGGTATTCATTGACAATGTGTGTGCACACTCACGCTGGACTAAACACTTGGCTTACTTGAGAAAGGTGTTTGAGAGATGTTGATTGTATCATATATCCTTAAACCCTTTAAAGTGTCAATTTTGGGTCAAGCACAATGTAATCTTAGGGCACATATTTTTGCTCTTGGTCTACTTTTGGGCAATCCAGATTAGCCTCTGCCATTGCACAATGCAATGGCAGAGGCTAATCTGGATTGCCCAAAAGTAGACCAAGAGCAAAAATATGTGCAATGTAAAAGACCTATCTTGGCATCTCCAGGTGTTATAGGCTAGAGTACGTGACTGTGACAATTAACAAAAGAGGACCAGCTATTCTGACACCTTCAAAATCCATGTTGCCCACCATTCAAGAGAAGACACTAGTGAAAACACTATGGGCAGGGATAAGATGGACAGAACCTAAGTCTAAAGTTACATGCTTTGGATTTCTGCAAGATACAAAGCAGCACTGTGGTGCCCTGATTAATCCATAGGGTGGACCACAGCAAGGTGGTGTGCTTATGCCTTGCCTTCAGACTATCCACGACGGTATCGCATTGCTCTGTTTGAGCTCTCTTCATTCTCCATGCACTCTCTTCTTGGATGATGCTCCTCTGCTTGAAAAGCACTCTTGCTTGTTTTCTCTCGCTCGTGAAATGTCCATCCTGCTGAATCTGCAACCCAAGTGCATAATGTTGAATGCCAAAATGCAAAAGATTGACTTAGCAGTTTGTGCAGCATGGATGTGGTAGTGTGTGATTGAAGTTGATGTAGATGCTGGTGTGCTTGATCTTAGAGGCTATGTGGCGCCTAAGCAGCAATGGAGTAAATGAGGCTTTGATACCATGTTGAAATTTAGAGGACAGGAGGAAATGTGAGACAATGATCAGCACAGACAATTAAATGAACTAGTTAAGAACTGAATCGGTACTATTTATATTATTGAATCAGATGACATATATGAGTAATAATTTTGACTCTAATTAGTGGATGTGCTAATCCCTAAAGCCCTAATCTTATTACTATAAGGAGCTTAAACAGCACATATATGATAGTACATACAGTGTTGTGAGTGTTAGGCTCAGACTACACTCAGCACGTGGCTTCTACTTACTGTGCTCACTTTATTTCACCTAGTTCACTCGAGCTGCATATGAGATGGTCTTTTATAATGATCCCTCCAACTGAACAGGTCGTCGCCGATGGTAGATAAACTGATCGTGATATATGCTTCATCTCCATAATATCTCCATCTTCATATGCTATCATAACTTTCTTAATGATAATAATATGTACATATATTCACACACTAACACACATATTCGTACAGATATAAAATAATGATGTGCATATCTATACATTTTTCACTATTACATATTATACATTTTATTCTACACTCAATCATGGGTGTTTAAATTGTACAATCATATAAATAAGTAGGTGTATGGGTCTATTTCCCTTCCTCTCTTTACTTAATAGTTCAACCTTTTTATTAATACAAATGAGTTCATTTGTACATTTTCAAACCTGTGTCTGAAACATATGACGATAATTGTCTATATTAGCATCTACTTTCACAAACACACACACACCATTTTTTCACATGCCCCCCTCCCCCCTCTCTCTTAGTGTGTGTCTCTCTCTCACACCATTTTTTTCTCACATGCCCCCCTCCCCTCTCTCTCTCCCTCACACACAGAGGGGGGCTCCCTTACAAGCGTTGGTGGGCATAGTAGATGGGCCAATACCATATTACTACCCTATCCCTAACTTATCTTAACTCACATGTCCTTATGCCAATATAGAGCGATGGTGCTTTGAAGTCCAAATAGTGTTCACATAACATAAACATGTTTACCAGTCTTGTAATTCTACCACCTTATCTGGTAAGATGTTTTGCAAGGCCTAAAATCGAGACACCTCTTCATAAGGGTCCCCCGGCAGACGGCTACTACTAGTTGCTGGCCTTCTCCTATTATTTAACATTTCAATGTCGTTGGGACCAGCCATGCGCAATTCGATTTGTTGTAAGAGCAATTAATTACAACTCAGCTGGTTAATCTGTTCACGTGCAAGGAGTTTGTGAGATGATTCTTCCATATTCAATGGTTGGAGCATTTGCCTTGTTCGTGTTAATTATTGTGAGAAATTTGAGAGGTGGATGGACAATTGGTATCAATTTCTCGTACTATAGTCTTATCTTATTTCATTATACATGGCACACATATGCAAGAAACCACGGGTAGTCCTTCTCTCCCTTCTCTCCCTCGCTCCTACACTCCTCGCCTTCTTCTCCACATATGCCATGCTCCAAGAGATTGGGCTCTTCCTAAGATCCTCAATCAGTTATAGATTAGTTCCTCTCTCTTGAGAGAGAGAGAGGTCTACACCCACTTCTTGCAGAGTAACAATACCATGTGATGGACCCTTGAGTCCTGCTCAATTTGGTGCAAAATCTTGTTAACTATGTGCTGGAGGGATTCGATTCATCTGTTTCGAGGAGGAGATCTGGCTTCGACTCTGCAGGTTGTTTGCTCAGCTCTGCAACCTATTGCAGAAAAAGCTATGCACGCACTGCCTTCTTCTCAGAGTACAAGGTGAAACCGGGGGCAAAGGGATTTTGAGAACCATTACTGGGAGGAGGTTGAGCATGCGAATGCAGACATCTTCCAAAGATGTGAAGCAGTAGAATTTCGACAATTCCTGCTACAAGGGATATCATAGTGACACCTAGCCATGATAGAAAGGAGACTCGAAACAGGCAAGTGATGCTTATTTGCTAGGGTTTTTCAAGCTTACAGTTCCCACTTGCTAGGGTTTTTCAAGCTCACGAGGGTTCCTCCTACATCAAAGAGGGTGCATCTCATAAGCGGTTTGCATGGACGTGGATGCATATAATGTGCTGTAGGTTGTAGCCATGGTGTGTGCATGCTTGGTGTTCAGAAGCCAGTTGTGACCCTTGTGGAGGTCAAAACGCCCACCATTGATGATGGCTTCCAAAACACCTCTTTCTTTGGAGTCACTTCACACCCTTTTAAACCTTATCGGTAAAACATATAGGAACTAGCATGTGAAAAAATGTCAGTTGACCTTTGCTTATCGCATCAAAAGCCATCTACAATAGAGCTTTTGTAGGTACAACTCTTAAGACTACTTGAATTTGCCAAAGCTCTTAGGCAGACTAAAGAGATTTGGTTTTTATGGATTGTTTTTCTTAGTGTCTTAATGACTTGTAGAAGAATGGACTTTGGGATTGTGTAAGGGTGAAATGAGTCCTGTGAATATTCCTTCCAACTATTTCTAATGCTTCAAAACACAAAGCTCTTATTTCAAGTATTAAAAAGGCTCTAATTTATTTCTCTTTATTCAAAAAGCAGATCTACAGATGAAAAAAGAAATACATGTCACTGTTTTGAGTGTATATTATTAACAACACATACACTTCTAAGGAAGGGCACATTGTAATTTATGGGAGAAGAAGTGTGCACATTTGTAATTTGGAGAGAAAGTGTGTGCCAACTCTCCAAACATGGTTATTTATATTTAAGTATGTATTTATATATATAGTAGGATCTTGAGCAAGGAAACAACCATTTGTACTATACTGAAATCCAAAACCTTGCAGAGCACGCAAACCAAAACTGAGAAAATAAAGCTCTAATTTCTAGAACTTATGTCACCAAGGCCATTTGAAACTTTCTCGTGTCACTCTAAAATCCAAGGCATTGAAGTGTTGAAGTTAAAAACTCAAAACACAAGGCTCTAAGCTACACCACCATAACTAAATCAATATAATACAACCGTTTAAACAAAAAACATAATCATCGATTTTTCAAATATTAACAAATATTTTAATGTGCAATGTATTATCAATCTTAGTTTCAAATTACTATAAGCACAATGCAGTATATGTGATTATAATACACATTCATGATTCACACATGACGCTGGTTAACGTGAGCACGACGTCGTACGCAATCACAATACATAATCATGACATTCACACGGGTTGTTAACCACTTCGACAATTAACATGGTTTTGCTTGCCCGTCCTTTCGCAAGGCACTTCATCAAAGACTCCAGTGGAGGAAACAGAGAGGAGAGAGGGAGAGCAACTCTTCTTGTCCTGTACATGCAAGGGCAGAAAACAAAAGAGAGAGACAATCTGCACAAAACGAGTGAGAGATGCATGTAGTGACAACAGTGCATATTTCCCATAACTATATATTGAATTTGATTTTCTAGATTATAGGAAAGCTAAACGAGTATCCATTTTTTTCCTTTTTTTTTTTAATAGAAACACAACATAGGAGGTATTATAATTGATGTTTCTCTCAATTTTAAATCCATGGGAATTTTTGTCAGCACAAATTAAAAGTATGTATGGTTTCATTTTTATCTTCCTCTTTTTAAATTGAGAGATTATTTTTTAAGAGAGTTTTAAAAAACTTTCCACACGCCGCCTCAAGTATCTCACAGATCTGGAGCTGTCATCTGAGAGGGTCAGATCAATCTAGTAGGCATGGATCGTGGAGCTCATTCGGCACTTTAGTGTACTATCTCGTCCAACACGTGAGGTCATCTGACCCATGGCCCCTTGTGGTCTTTTAGCACAGGCGTGCACCACACATCGCCACCAATCACACATTGCCCCACGAGGATGCAAAGATTCAGCATCTTTAACTCCAAAATAAAAGCCCGCCTTTTCCAAGCACATTTCCCTAACTTGCATGCCACTCTAACCTTCTCAAGTTTTAATCACCTCTCTATAAGCTGTACTAATGTGGGCTCCTCTGAAAAATGAAGGGTGAAATATCCAGCTTTTATTCTATAGAGTCGAAGGTAATGATGGACTTTAAAATCTTGTCCCCACATGAATGGCTTCCACCAATGCCCGAAGGACCTCGTGTTGAACCTGCTTAGGACCATCCATCACTTCAATGCTAGAACCCCTTATTTATTTGTGAATTTCCAGAGTGATATGAAGTGTTTTATGTTGCTTTGAAGGACTCGGAACCTCTTGATGGAGGGAGCTTGGGCCTCTTATACATTGCAAAAGGGGAAGCCAAAATGTGTGGTGTGAAAGGTTAAGATATGAAAATCTTTAAAAAAGGATAAAGGCTTACCCTAACAGGCCATTGGAGTGAAGTGATGCAACCGTGGGACAGGCACCAGACGGCAAGCTGTGGGTACAGCATATTTGCAGCAGCTGTCCCTCTAGCAGAATAGGAAGTGCCAACCTGCATTGCGAATCTGAGAACAGTAACTTATGGACAAATTTCATTTTGGGGCCCTGCAGAAACTGACCCCCAATTGGGCATTGGAGACCTACCCAGCCAGCTGCACAAGGAAGACCAGACCATTGCCCAGATGTTCGTGCGAGCGCACATACAGATGTACCTTATCCTATCCTGTGTTACAAACCATCAGATCATTATAACATTTCCTCTATGTCGAAGTTGGGAGACTTCTGAGCTAGGGCTTTTTCTTATAATTGCGCCTGAGTGCAAACAACTGTGCAGCTGGTCACCAGCAGGCATGCCAGCAAGCTATCAATGCATGCCCAGCACAATTTGCAATTATTGTACGCTACTACTACCTACAAGGGTAGGTCATACTAAATCATTTAGTCAGACAGCTTAAACTCTACTAGATTTATGTGTCGATTTGTGTGTCCGGTACACGCACGGTGAGCTCTGCATTTAAAATCGTCCTCAAAATCACATTCTAAAGCTGATGATGCTGTTACCATTCAGTCAAGTAACTATTCAACGTCTCAGGCAAAGAAATCACACTTCATCGAGGTAAACATTTCTAGAGCTCCATCTACTTGCAGTTTACATAATAAAGCCTTAATTAATCAAATGATAGGATAAAGAGATAAATGTTGCTAAGATGAATGTTCCTAAGAAGAGCAAGTGCTCCTAGGCACCCAATTTGGCAAATATATATCCTATCCTGATCCCTTCAATTGGTATATCCTTTGAATCTGTAATTCTGTGAAATTTATAAGTACCCCCTTCACAGACAATCCATGCAAGCCTTCATTCCATTTTTAACCAACACATGTGTCATGGGCGAGGTCTCTTATTTCCAATGCAGGCAGGGCACTTGTACTGGTTGATATATTCAGCTTTAGCTGGAGTGATTTTCACACACTTACCATGATACCACTTCTCACAAATGTCACATGCAATCCAAAACTCATCAGCTGTGTAAGGACCATCACAGGTACCACAGAATGTGTCGCCATGCTCTTCATCGTCTTCTTCTCCTGTGTCTTCCTCTTCTTTGGGAGGAGGCATAGCCACTGGTTTCGATGGCTTTCCCTGCAGATTCCACAACCCCAAATAAGTTTTAAAACTTGAAATGAGTGCTGACTCTTGATGCTATAGGAACACTCACCATCTTTCCAGACAGCTTTGTTTTGTTTCCATTGCTGACTACAGACTTTTCTTTTGTTTGCTTCCTGCCTGAAATCACTTCAAGCACCGTTGGAAGCTCGTTTATCATGTTAAACAGGTGTTTCCTGGACAATACCAAGATGGTGTAAACCATAGTGAGTATATGCCATGAAACGGCGCAAGTAAATACATCTCTCCAAAAAATTTGAAATAAGGGGAGGCACAATTGGCCCATTTAACCAAAAGCTGACACAGCTGCCTGTATACACCTAAGAAGCTCAAACTTGTGCACCCTTTGAAGAATCATCATATCTACTTCCTCATAATGGTGTACATGTGGGGGAGGTATCTATTCCACACATTTGATAAATGATACATATAATTGGGATAGCTTAAGGGAAAAAATACGCAAGCAGCAAAATAAAGATATTTGCCATACAACAATCCAAATGAAAGAACAGGAACTGCAACAACTGAAAAGAATAAGTAAAAAGCAAATTCCAGTTTAAATTGGACGCCCCCATCCCCTTAACTGACAAGTATAGGGCAAGATTAGTAGCAAATTGGTGTAGTCATGGAGCAGTGGGAGCAATTTGCTCAAGCCCTTCCCCAATGGAGCAAGCCTCCTGCACGAGCAAGCCTTGCAAATTTATGAAGGCACTCTCTAGAGGCAATTCAAAGGCTTTTAGGCTTAAGGTCACACACACACACACACACACACACACACAAGATTTCCAAAATAAGCACAAAGTTCAAGGCACACTAAGATGCACAGAGTCCAGACACTAATTCCAGCATTGGTGGCCACCTCCATTAAATCACTGCTCCAACGGCTAAATTGGTGCAGCAAAACAGCTTTTTGTGATTACTGTATAGGCATGGGTTTACCAACACATTGACTCTGCTCTTTCAAAGACATTCAATTGGAGCTTCTTTGCTACCTCCAAGCTATTAAAACAAATGAAACCTCCAAGCTATTTAGATGATCGAACTATGGTCAGGAAGTGATGCAAAAGGTTTTGAACAAAATCAAAAGATCATCATGCAGGTAGTCATCCTAACTCCATAGCAACTAAGACAAATCAAAGTAATAATTAGTAACATCGAATCTGACATTCAGATTGAGCTTCTCCAAGCTCTTGAAATAGATAAAACCTCCAAGCTATTTAGATGATCGAAGCAAGGCCAGCAAGTGATGCAAGAGATTTGAACAGAATCATCATGCCAGGTAGCCATCCTAACTCCATAGAATCTTTTGAACAGAATCAAAAGATCATCATGCCAGGTAACCATCCTAACTCCATAGCAATTGAGACAAATCAGAGTAATAATAAGCATAGTAAACTTGCAGGCAGCTTGACCATCATGAGGCTAAGACTTGACTATGTTAGTAACTACATGCAGGTACCAGCATTCCACATGCCTGGAAACGTTCCTCTGGTCAAGATGCAATAGCATCAATAGAGCAATTATGATACTAAAGTTACACAAATTACCTCCGGCATGGTCTTGAAACGGCAAGAGTGCAATCCAGCGAGATATGTGGAACTATGTGTGCAAAGAAAAACCCCTATTGTCCTTGTGTTAGGCATCAGCATTCAAACAGTCACTCTCTGACCTTCCATTCAGCCAAACATGTTCAGGTATGCGACTACACTGCTACCCAGAAAGTCAGATACACGAAGCTTCAAACTACAATATTTTTTTTACTGTAAATTATGGAACAAATTGTTAATTCTCGTACGGTTCATAGGTCCTAGGTTTCCAAGAACGGGAAAGAGAGAATCTGGTCTGTCAGAACCTTTCTTTCTTCTGAAGACTAAAAAATCAAAGGAAAAAGAAGGAAGACCTCTCATTCTTGTCGAATCGAGCTGCATAAAAGGACGAAACAGCAAGAAGCCAAACGTCGCTGTGCACAGCAACCAGAGAGAGCCAATCCCTACGCTCTAGGCCATCTCTTGGAAAGTTGATGCCCAATGCCGGCTCTGGAAGCTCAGGAGGAACCTCTTCTGCAGGCAAATTCACCTCCCATGTTTCTTCAGGGTAGCCATAGAGGCACAAATTGTCCTTCTCTGCAGAACACACAACACAAGAATATACACCGGGAAGAACTGCATCTGCTGTTTGCAAAGAAAATACGGTCTACGTACAAGATCAGACAATACTTTGTACAAGCTTTCAAACCCTACAACTGGCTTGGAAAAACTTCAATGTAACCCTAAACCCATCAATAAGAGCCTAAACTTGCAGAACCCTGATGAAACCCAAGCAGCCCATCAATAAAAAGCCTACTTACTGAGGAACTAGTTGCGCAAGTGAGCAATTTCTCGCAGTTCACACGCAGAAAACCTAGCACGTTAGCAGACCACGCACACCTAGGTACTCAGTAAGCCAAGCCTAATAAAAGAAAACCCCTCCCGTACGAACCCTAATCTGCAAGAAATCCAACCCTAATCTAAGAGAAATCCTTACGCACAAAACCTATTCTGCAAGAAATACATCACCTGCTAATAACCCGAGCGCAAAACCATGATCTGCTAGCAACCCACGCGCAGAAACCCTAATCTTCTGGCAATTAGTATTTCTACGTGGGTTTTTGTGCGCTCAATTGCTATCAAAATAGGATTTTGAGCGTGGGTTGCTAGATTGCCAGCAGAATAGGGTTTCTCCGCGAGATTGGCAAAACCAAAAAGAAAACACCCGCTTGCAAAAAACCCTGACGGGTCGAAGACTAACCTGGATCGCACTGCTGGTAGAATTCCTCGACATCTGCAGAAGAAGAAAGAGACCAAAGCTTTTGCTAAGAAAAAGAAGAAGCACGCAATGGCGAAGACGGCGCACAGACAAACACACACAGTGAGTGGAAAGAATGACTCGCCTACGGTAAGGGCTTTGATTAGGCCAGCTCTGCGGCCCTTGTAGTCTTTGAAAATCTCATCAACGGTTCTGGGCATAGCAGTTCCTTCCATTGTGTACGCTCGCGCACGCGTGCGTGCAGAATGCAGAAAATCCCTCTTTCTTTCCTTCTTTCTTCCTAAAGAAGGAAGCGGGCGATAGCCGATGCTGCTAGCGGACACACAAAGAAGAGAGGTGTACAAGAAAGTAGAGATCCATCGCTAGCGCAAGAACAGAGCGAATTGGAAGCTCTGGCGATGGCGTCTCTCTGCACACCCTTCTTGGAGAAAAAAATAATAATTCTGTAGACTCCCCCGTTTACTCAACCTACTAGGGCTAATCTCGTAATTCCTTTTAATTAGATATGGGAGGGGGGAGGGGGGGGATGTGAACTTCAGCCTCATAGAATCTTGGTGAACAATTTATGATCCATATAACTCGATTGACAAATACAGACCAATTGCTCGAAATAGGATTTAAACTCAAAGCCTCTCTCCATTCGTGTGTGTGTGGAGAGTGTGTGTGTCTCTCGAGAGTGTGTGTGTGTCTCTCGAGAGTGTGTTTGTGTGTGTGAGAGAGAGAGAGAGTTGAGGGAGGTGACACTACAATGAAGGAGGTGGAGGCTACACTTTATTATGAGGCATTAGGTCTCTCAAGAACATCGAATGGCAAGCGACTCTCGTGTTATCACTTCTAGACGCAATTTGAAATAAGCTCAATGAAACAAGTGCAAGTTTGCTAGAAAAAGTTTGATTATGAGCACTTGTTTTAGTGAAATAGGAATCAAGATATTCTCTAACGCTAATTGTATCTCTTGGAAGTGCTAACAAACTTTTGCCGTAGTGCACACTTTAACCCACTTATTTTAGATTGTGGATGCAATCTAAAATAAGCTCAAAGAAATAAATTGTGCAAGTTTGTTAAAAAAAGTTTTATTATGAGCACTTGTTTTAGTGAATTAGGAATCAAGGTCTTCTCGAACGTTAATTGTACCTCTTGGAAGTGCTAACAAACTTTTGTCGTAATGCACACTTTAACCCACGTATTTAAAAAAACATGTGGAATTCTAAACTAAATTATATATATATATTAATTTCTCTCCTTTTGATGTACATAATCTAGCTCTCCAATTGATCCAAGATGAATATTAATCTAGCTCTCCTATTGATTACTCAACAAGAATTATAACCTTGATTGATTGCAAATCATTTGATAGCTCAATTCAAGATCTCAAAGTGGCCTATCCCCAACTAGAGTGTGAGTGGAGAGAATAATTAAACACACATGTTTAAGAAGCTCAAAGTGTGAGTGGAGAGAATAATTAAACACACATGTTTAAGAAGCCAAAAGTGTGATTTGAATATGTTCTCCCTCTAATTTATTGAAATGTTTTGGCATAGCCCTACTATTCCAATGAAAGAAGAGAAAATAAAACAAAGTATTGGCTTTATAATAGTGTTTATATCATATAATTTGATTGACATGTTTAGCAGTTCATGATGCATTGGCAAAACTTCTATTGAAAGAAGAGAAAATAAAACAAAGTCTTGGCTTTATAATGGTGCTTATATCATATAATTTAATTGACATGTTTTGCAAGTTCATGATGCATTGGCAAATCAAATAAGTTCAAAGAGCATCTTGCATTTTCTTTGTATATGATTTTGTAGAAGAACTCAACAAGATTTAGCATGCACTTTGGTAAAACCTTCCATTGTTCAAAGGAGAAAGAAAATTTTGCATGATATACTAGAATCATTATATGATGCCCTTAGCCCTCTATCTATAATAAGCAATTGTATCATTATTAAACTTTGCATCCATCCATGTTCTATTCCTCTCCTTAATTATAGGTGATGCCAATGAATAAATCTCCTCAATGACTTTAAAGTACTCATGGCTTAAACCATGTTCTATTCCTCTCCTTGATTATAGGTGATGCTAAGAATAAATCTCCTAGATAACTTTAAAGTACTCATGGCTTAAACCATAGAAAGGGAAAGATAAGAGGTGAGTACATAGCACACAAATCTAAAGGACCAATCTAGAGGTGGTTACATAGCACTTCACACCAAGTTTAATACCAATCTAGAGGTGACTACATAGCACTTCACACCAAGTTTAATACCGATCCAGAGGTGACTACATAGCACTTCACACCAAGTTTAATAGCACTTCACACCAAGTTTAATACCAATCCAAAGGTAACTACATAGCACTTCACACCAAGTTTAATACCAATCCAAAGGTAACTACATAGTACTTCACACCAAGTTTAATACCAATACAAAGGTGAGTACATAGTGCACAAATCTAAGGGACCGATCTAGAGGTGTCTACATAGCATTTCAAACCAATCCACAAAGGTCACTACATAGCACTTCACACCAAGTTTATACTATAGCACCCACACCAAATTTAAGGGACAATTGAGAGGTGACTACATAGCACTTCACACCAAATCTAAGGGACAATCCAAAGGTGACTACCTAGCACTTCACACCAAGTTTAGTACCAATCTAATCTCTTACCATAATAGGTATCTTTATCACTCCTAGGTATCCACATCACTCTTAGAAGATCTAGTATTATCATGCAAATCACATGTGCAAAAGGAACGATACACTTAGAGATAGTTATCTTAATAATTAATGATGGGTGCACATTCACATGAAAGTATTGAAATCTAATTTTATCAATTCATAGTAGGAATCAATGCTACTCATAAAAACTTTATTAACAAAGCATGGAAGAGGAGACACAATTCGAAGTTTGGAAGAAGCTGCCTATTTTTATTGGATTTTGTTGAGTAAGTTGACCTTACAAGTTTTTGATAGAACAAGGTTAATTTCCCTTAATGTTCTTTAGCTATTCTTTTATATATATATATGAAAAGATTGGGGGAGGAGAGAGAGCTTGAGCTCTTCCAAGCACACACACACTCATACAATGGATAAGACACACACCAAGAAGAAAGGCTTAAATCTCCTTCTTCTTATTGCTATTAACAGAGGTCTACAAAAGATAAGTGAAAATCAACATAAGTACTAGAATATTATGTACAAACAATCCATGATGTGAACATGCTAAATAGGTGAGCTGGCAGGATATGTATGCCATACAATGGATAAGACACAAGTGAAAATCAACATAAGTACTAGAATACTATGTACAAACAATCCATGATGTGAACACGCTAAATAGGTGAGCTGGCAGGATATGTATGCCATACAATGGATAAGACACACACCAAGATGGAAGGCTAAAACCTTCTTCTTCTTATTTCTCAAAAGAGGTCTACAAAAGATAAGTAAAAATCAACATAAGTACGTACAAGTGGTCCATAATGTGAACACACTAAATAGGTGAGCTAGCAAGATAAGTATGCCATAACTCGATTAGACTAGGTAGGTGTAGTCTAGCTGTAGAATCACTGCGAAGATCCATTGTGTCAACTACCAAACACACCAGTGGTGTAAGGTGAAACGGTCACCTAGGCACATCATGAGTGTTAGCTCATGTTAAACTCCCCCTCAAGCTCAACTCTATCTCCAAGACACCAAGCATAATACAGAATCTGCGAAGCTTCTCTACTCCCAAGGCCTTAGTGAAAATGTCAACTACCTGATCCTCTGTGGGGTGACGTACACAAGATCAACATCTCCTGCCAAGACCTTCTCTCTCATGAAGTGAAAATGGATCTCTTTGTGTTTGGTCCGCACATGAAACACTAGGTTCCTTTTGCTAACTCTATGCTACTAACGTTGTTGCGACTTGCATGTCCACATGCAGCCTCAAATCTCTAAGTAGCTTACATAACCAAGCTACCTCACATGTGTTAGAATTTATGCATCTCAATGTTTTGGGGTTCTACCATTTATTTGGTATTTTATTGTATTTTCTCCTATTTATTTGTCCTGGGCCAGTCAGCCAGCCCTAGAGGCAGTCACCCAGGTCTCTCTTGCAATATATAAGGAGTTTCCCCATTATTCACTCAATCATCCACTTCCCTTGCACAAGTTTAACACTTAGTTGCTAGCTATTGCCATTGTAAAGCTTTATTGTTGTTATAAATGTTGATCTTGTCCAACTCTCTCAATCTCCTTTGCACTCTCTCATAAGTCTTATTGTTTATGCTTCCGCTTGTGCATTCTCCATCATGGTATCATACACTTAGGTCCATGCTACTCCAAGCTCTGCAAATCTACCCACCTTTCTCTTCTTTGCTCTGCAATTTTCTCCATCACTCTTCCGGCTGCATTTCCCAACTGTGCTACGTTTTTAGGTCCAGCCAACCTGTTGTTTGCTGCTGTCGGCCAGCCCCTACAAGCTGCATTTTCTTCTACAGAGGTAAGAGGTGGAGTTGTGGTTGTGTTTTCTGCATCAGAACTTGTTTTTGGGTGAGTTCTTTACATTTGGTGCTACCAGACAAGTGGACTTACATTGTCTTCTTCCTCCACGAGTCCCTGCCCTTTTGGTAGGAGGTTCCCAATGGATCTTGGATTGTTTTGTTGCTATCGCCTCTTGCTCTCTTAGGTTTGAGAGGGGGCTAATTGTTCTTGGTGCCTCGCTTCGTTGGAAAGCACTTGAGAAAAGTGTTTGAGAGTTGAGATTCATTCTTTGTTGCCATGGATACGGGTCCTCCCTGTATGAACAAGGGTGACAAGTTAAAAGAACCCAACTATGCTCACTGGAAGCTTCAGATGGATCTGGTTGGATATGGTTCATCCACAAGGGTTTGTGGGACATTGTTCAGTGCACTGAAAGGAAGCCCGAGAGTCCTCAAAACTCTAGGCGGTGGACTTAGGATCATGAGGATAATTTTGTTGTGAAATTACAAGACTGGGAGAATAGGGACTCAAAGGCACATTCTGTGCTTGTGCAGACCATCACAGAGGAGGTCTCATCGACAGTGCAAACTCTCACTAGTGCTTATCAAGTATGGTCTAAATTGGAGGATCTCTTTGCTCAAGATTCATCGACGATGAGGGCAGTTACCTTGCAAGGGCATCTCTATGGTTTGTTATTCCCAGAAAGCAATTGCATGCAGTCTTTTCTCATGAAGGCCAAGGTTATCCCCATGACCAGTTTTACTGGCTATGAGTGCTGCTTTGTTCTCTTCTCAGCTAGCTACTCTTATCCTCACCAAGCTTCCTCCGGACTATGATGTGATTTCTCGATTTTTGCGATGCCAGGTCTTATCCACTCAGTTGGATTTTGATGATCTTAGCTCCCTACTTTTGGAGGAGTCCATTCTCATCTCACAAGGTAAGTTGAAGGTGGCAGTCAACAGTTATGACCAGGCACTTTCCTCAGTTCAAAAGAAAGGTCGGAGTCATTGCTTTACTTGTGGAAAAAGAGGCCATCTGTCCAAAGATTGTTTGTCCAAGAAGAAGCACAAGACCAAGGGCAAGGCCTCATCTCAGAGAAAAGGCAAAGACACAACACAGGATAGTAATACAGATTCTAGTACCACTTCTAGGGCTCCTAGGGCGCTTCTGACTCACGAGAACCCAGATGGTGTACTTCCCTAGTACACATGCAGTTTCCCCCATGTGCTTCCAGCCAAAAGAGGCTTGTGGGCGGGAGAGGGGGCTGATTACAGCTCCACCTACTAGGGCATGGGGACTATGATTCGGACATGGTTATCTTTGGTACACCGGAGATTATGGACTTGGTCGATTCCAAGTTCATTGTTCGAGGCTTTTGGGAAGTGATGTGTTCCGTCCACTATTGGGGATTATGGGCACGATGTGTCCAGCAGCTCATCATCTATTCTTGGAGTTCACTGCACACTTGTGTAGGAATTCGTGGCTAAGCAAAGTTCCTTGCTATTCATGGTGGCATCTTATTTCGAGGAAACAGGTTGGCGGGTGCTCTCTCCAAGGTGATTCCAGTATTCGCGATGCTTGAGGGTCCATGGTTGCATCTTCATCGACTTATCTTCTTCTGACTCTTGCACTGCAAAGGGGGTGTTAGAATTTATGCATCTCAATGTGATGGGGTTCTACCATTTATCTGGTATTTTATTGTATTTTCTCCTATTTAGTTGGCTAGGTGTTTCTTGCACTATATAAGGAGTTCCCCCATTATTCACTCAATCATCCACTTCCCTTGCACAAGTTCAACACTCAGTACTGCTGGTATCGCCATTGTAAGGCTTTACTGCTATTATAAAAGGTGATCTTGTCCAACTCTCTCAATCTCCTTTGCACTCTCTTATAAGTTTTAGTTTATGCTTCTGCATGTGCATTCTCCATCAACATGTTGCCATCACAACACCTCTATACTTTGCCTCTGTACTTGACAAGGTAATTGTTGGGCTGCTTCTTTCTACTCCATGTAATAGCACTACTCCCAATGGAAAACATAAACCCACTAGTAGATCTTCTGTCTAAGATGCTACCAGCCTAATCTGCATTAATGTATCCATACATCTGCAACTGTATATACCAGCCTCATAGAAGAGGCCATAATCCACTGTGGACCTCACGTAGTGTAGTATGTGCCTCACACTATCCAATACACCTTCCAAGAATTTGCATAAACTGGCTCTCCAACCCAATTGTATAGTTCATGTCTAGCATAGTGATCGTCATGTAGATCAAGCTACCCACTATCTTCCTATCCATAGTAGGATTCTCCAAAATTGTACCTGCATTTGCACTCAATTTGCCATTCTGATCCAATGGTACAAAAATGGAGGTACAGCCATCCATACCATATTTAGACATGTTCAATACATATTGTCTATGTGAGATAGCCATATGCCCTCAGGCATATTTGGACAACATGTTCAATACATATTGTCTCTTTGAGATAGCCATATGCCCTCAGGCATCCTAATGACTTCAATACATATTGTCTCTGTGAGATAGCCATATGCCCTTAGGCATCCTAATGACTTCAATGCCAAGAAATAATCTCAACTCACCTAGATCCTTCATGTCAAACTTCTTGTTGAAGGAGACCCTTTACATTCTCAACTTCCTCTTCATTGTCAACCCCTATAATATAATCAACCACATAGATGGTGATGACCACAATCCCCTTATCACTCCTTCACACATAGAGTGAATGATCAGCCCAGCAGCATGCCATATAAATGCCAATGGTGATATAAGATATTGGGCAATCTTACCATGCCATGCTCTCGATGCTTGCTTCAAGCTATACAAGGCTTTACATAGCTAGTACACATAATCTGGGTGACTCAAATCCTCATAACGAAGTGGCTATTCCGAATATACTTCTTCTTACAATTCACCTTGCAAGAACACATTCTTTACATTCAATCTTTTGACGCAAGAACACATTCTTTACATTCAATCTTTTGACGCAACCACTACCATTACAATAGCTCTCACCATTTCCATCTTGGCAATGGGATCGAATGTCTCCTCATAAAATCAATGTCATAGGTCTGAGCATAACTTTTGGCCAATCTTGCCTTGTACCTGTTAATGTTTCCATCTGAGTTGTGCTTCACTTTGTAGATCCACTTATATCTAATAGCCTTTTTACCCTTAGGCAAAGGCACCAATTTCCATTATTTGCATCCGTGTAGCCATTCCTTCATCCGTGGCTTTCTCCCAATGTACATGCCCAACAACATCCTCATCAAAAACACGTGGGTTCAACCTCCTACACAAAAAATGCCATGTATGCATAATGGCGAGCTACATAACCATCACATGTCAATCTTTGAACAAGGTTTTTGACCCTACCTGACTGGCATGGTCATGTCTTTCATAAAATAGACCCACACCTTCCTTGTGTGGTCACATTAATGAAAGGTACATAGTAATGGCATCCTCCCATTGATGTCATCTTTGTCTCCTCATACATCTAAGTGCACCACATCAAGTGCTCTCTTACTTACATTCTTGTCATGTAGAAATACATTTTTTGTTTGCTTTCCAAACTAACATGCTTTACATACTTTATGCATTCCATCCACCTTAAACTTTGGCTAACCTGTAACAAATTATGAATTCTGCATAGACTTCAATCGCTGCTCATTCACATGACCAATACATTTGTGCCAGATGTCTATATCGGCACAACATGTACACATTATGCAAACATAACATCTTTCACCTCAAGCATGCTTACATCCAAAGTACACATTCTGCCCACTCTTTTGCCCACTATACCCAACCGACATTTGTTGTTTAATTCCTCAACATAGCAACCCTTAAGGTTAAAGTATAACTACAAACCCTTCTCAACCATCTATCCCAACAGAAACCAAATTCGTTGTTATATTAGGCACATGAAGTACATCAACTAAGTACCTCATCTTGCCATCCTACATAGCCAATGGCACATTCCCAATTGGATATACGCTTGCTTACAGTTACAGTTTCCATTCCCCTTGCTTCCTATTGCTCTAACACCTAATAGGATTTGATGTCTTGCGCAACTTCTGCTTCTAGGCACTGTGATTCAGCTTCAACTTGCAAGAGGCTGCCCTTTATCTTCTTTTGTTTCTTGGTTCTCTTACCATCCTTCAGCTCTTGGACTAGCTCCTTAGTCTCCTTTAGGATCGCTTGTTGTGATTGTACCTTGCTTGGTATTTCTGTCATAAGACTTTAGAAATTCCACACATAATTGTGGGTTGATGGTGTGGGGGAAAGAACCTTTGCCATTTTGCCAAGTCCTACCTTCTCTAGCTTGTTCTTGACTTCGGTATCTTCTAAGATCTTCAAACACTCCGGGCTCTAATACTAGAACATAATCTTCCCGTGAGATGTCTGAATGTCTGTGGATCACGATACCTTGGAATTCATGTGCATACGGTCCAAGGTAAGTGAGCTTGGTGCCGCATGGTGCTCTTTTCCTCTTTTCTACTTGTGGCCCTGTGGTATTGACCTAAGATCTTCAAACACTCTGGGCTCTAATACTAGAACATAATCTTCCCGTGAGATGTCTGAATGTCTGTGGATCACGATACCTTAGAATTCATGTGCATACAGTCCAAGGTAAGTGAGCTTGGTGCCGCATGGTGCTCTTTTCCTCTTTTCTACTTGTGGCCCTATGGTATTGACCTGAGTTACAACCCCTTAACCTTTGGGTCGGAAGTAGCAGATGAGACCATCTATAACATGTGAAAAGAACATCAGTCATTGTGAGTGACTGGTAGGAGCTCACGGTCCTCCTCTTTTTTTTTGGGTGGGTGTTTGTGTGTGTGTGTGTGTGTGTGTGTACATTTATGTTTGATGGGAAGAGTGTCAGTGGGGTGAGCAATGAATCAATAAAGGGTGTGTATTAGTGTTTGTTAGGAATTAGTCCTAATCCGTGAAGTAGCTGGCCGTGAAATGGCTGAGTGTGAGGTGTTAACTCGTAAAGGGTTAGCACATGAAAGATTAGTTCGTGAAAGCTTCACCCGTGAAGGGTTAAAGCATGAGCTATTAACATGTGAAGTGTAAAGATGTGAGGGGTTAAAGCGTGAAAGCTTAACTCGTGAAGGGTTAAAGTGTGAAGGCTTAACCTATGAATGTAAGGGCAACCACCTACAACTGCACTTCTTCTTCGCTACTCTCTACTCCACCCAACCACAACCAAAAGAATAGACACCCCAAGATTGGACCCCCAACTCTTTTATTAGCACAGTGCCCTTCACACATGCCTGGACACTCTTATTAGTGCCTGGTCACACTAGGGTCGATATCGATCTCTTGGCTCCCCTGAACCCTGCACGTGCCTTGCCCAGACGGTCGAGCTCTCTAGGCTCCTACTAATTCCATTGGCATGACATTACTCCCCTATTAAGAATAGTTTTCATCCTCAAAAATGAAATTCGGGAACCTCTTCCTAGGTAGAATCTTCTTTTAGTCTATCCTTCCACTTGACTAAACACTCTTCTCATATATAGAGTGTTGAGTTCTTTTCTCTTGGAAATCCAAGACTTTTTCTTGTTCATGTGTTAAGGATGGGGGTTCGATAAGTTCTACTAGGATCTCTTGACTAGCGAGATTATCGTCATCACCCAACTTCTTTTTCAGCCTACTGACGTGAAAAACTGGATGAACTTTAGAGCTTTCTGGTAAAGCTAACTTATAAGAAACACTACCTACTTTTTTAAGTGTTGTAAATGGACCACAATACCTTGGAGATAGCGTTGGACTTCTCCCTATTTTCAAAGATTCAGAGTGTGCGGGAACCTTTAAAAACACTTTATCACCATCTTCACAGATGATTTGCGTACAATCTTTGTCGACATAATATTTAGCATGGTCCTGTGCTCTCTTAACATTGTCTTTTGCAATCTTTGTCATCTCTTGGAGATCTTGAAGAAAATCTTTAACCTTTTGTATCTTTTATTTCTTGAGTCCAATGGCCATGGGGACTCTACACTGGACTCTTCTGTTGAATATCTGGTATAATTGTTAGCAAATCAATATAGGCAAATAGATATCCAACTGGTTTGCTCCTTAATTATGCTCGTAGCATATCCTTTTGGATTTGATTGACTCTCTTGGTTTAGACCATCGCTATGGACGATTAACCGTACTCAAACTTAGCATTGTATCCAATATTTTGAACATAGTATGCCAAAACAACTATTAAACTTTATATCGCTATCACTTACTATGTTGGCAATCAGCCCATATATATATGCGACTGATATACTTAGTGAATAGCCAAACTAACTCTAGCTTACTCACTGTCTTTTTGTTGGAATGAACCAACACTTTTTAGTCAACAAATTCCTGATTATCCAAACCGAATCTTAGTCCCTATTCATTGTGGATAATCCCTTAGAACTCTCGAGTTTTACATCTTACTCATTGTTTGACCATATACTTTACTTCCTTTGGCCAAATCTTTATATTTCAAGTGTTGACTAGCTTGAAATATCATTGGATGAGAAACTTCTCAACCAATTACTGGTCAGCCACTTTTTGATTACCTCATCCTCATTATCTACCAGTGTCCCATACCACCTAGTAACAACAAGATACTTTTGGCAATTTACTATTGCAACTAGACCCTCTTAAATATGGACGTCCTTTGGCCAATAACTCTTTTTATATCTCACTAATTAAAGTGGGACAATTTCATCTCGAAAATTCTTTTTATGGTAGTCGCAAGCTTTAAAATTCTGATTGGAATGGTGAATAGGGATCCCAACATCATATCTACCATCTAAGGAATCATGTCACTTATCAGACACTACTCTCTTTACGAGACTTACCGCTAGTGGTTGTGCCTAGACAATGGGGCCGCTATACTTTCGGATGAGTACCATCTCATCATTATGGCACACCACACATGGGCATCATGTGGATCATCAACACAGTACTCCTTAAGTTATTACAAGCAATCACTCTTTTCTTTAAGTTGAAGATTAAACGCTTGGCAGCTCTGTTTGACGAGCCTTTCAACTTCTTTTATCTAGATAGCCATTTGATACTCATAAGACCAAAGACTATTTCAAACTAGGTACCATACCAATGACACTGTTGCCTTAACATACACACCATAGCATACGATTCTCTTTCATTCTAAGTACTTTTCTTGGACCTTGTCCAACTTCTTACGGAATAGGTTTACCATCTTACAAAGAATAGTTCCTATGCCATCATAATCATATCCGTTTCCACAAAGGTTTAACTTGGGTGATCATTCTATAGCAAAAGCTAAAATAAGCTTCTAGAAATAGTAATATTGGGGACTTTCCCCTTTCCTTAAAGTTGATCTGTCCTCTAAAAACTAATAGATAAAATCGTAAAGAAACATGCGATTAAAGTTGAATAACCAAAAGAAAGAAACCCACTCAAACTGCAAGAGTGAAACCCACTCAAACTGCAAGAGTGAAAGCTTCTTAAATACCCACTCAAACTGCAAGAGTGAAACCCACTCAAACTGCAAGAGTGAAACCCACTCAAACTGCAAGAGTGAAAGCTTCTTAAAGTTGAATAACCAAAAGAAAGAAACCCACTCAAACTGCAAGAAAGAAACCCACTCAAACTGCAAGAGTGAAAGCTTCTTAAATACATATAACCACATGCTGAAATTTTGTCCCTTGGAGTTGATCAAACAAATCATCTATTTGTAGAAGGATGCTTGTTCTTAATCGTGATTTGATTCAAACCATGGTAGTCTACACATAACTGCATAGACCCATCTTTTTTCTTCACCACTAGAATTGGCAAAGCCCAAGGCGAAGTGCTTGGTCTAATGAATCCACCTTTAACGTAGTCCTTTAACTGTCATTTGGCTACTTGTGCTTCCTTTAAACTAAGTCGATAAGGAGGCTTACTTACTGGCTTTGAGCTAAGCATCACTTCTATTGGATGCTCAACATCGCGGACAAGAGATAATCCTTCCGGTAATTCATTTAGAAACACATCTTTAAATTGTTGTAACAATTGCTTTAAGGATTCATTAACTTTTTATTGTTAACATGCTTTGATTGAATAGAAGGCATGTAAATACTATATGCTCACTTAAACCACTTATGTTTTCACATGAGAAAAAAGAAATGACATCATCAAGAAGCATGTAGCACAAAAAGATGTTTTCTACTTCATTAGCTTGTACAAGACGATTGAGTTCCATAGAGCATCTAAGAGGTGAGGAAGGTACATCATGTTCACCTTGCAAGCGCACTTTCTTACCATCTACTTAAAAGTATTATGTAAATAACTTCCAGACAAAGATGGACCAATGCTATATAACCACTCTTGACCTAGAATAACATTCGCGCGAGTGATACGTATAACTTGTGAATCCAAATACATCTCATGATCTTGAATGACTAATGGAATATCACGAACTACAGACATCTTTGTCTCCTTTTCTTTTAGCTTGGGACATTGTCGTTTACTATGAACCTTTTCCATGCAGTGAAAACATAAATTTTCTTTTTTACCTCTTTCAAAATCTTGGTGCGTCAAAAAATTTTGTGGTCCCTTAGGCTTCTTAGATTGGTCATTCTTTTGGTTAGGTTCCTTTATTTTATTTTGATCTTGATGTTGGAACCCTTGGACACATTAGATGTCTGTTGTGCATTCTGTGCATGCTTTTTCTTTTCGATAGTGTCGTCAAAAATTTGAGCAAACTTTATTGCTTCTTCTAGAGTTTTCGGCTCATTTGTTTACCATGATTCTTATAGTACAAATCTAATCCGCAAATAAATCCATGAATTTTCTGAAAATCATCCATACCTTTCAACTTGAGAATAACTTGATAATTGGAGATATATTGAGTCAATGTGAGATTTCTCATCTCATAATTGTCCCATGCTTCCCAATTACAATCTCTCATTCTCTAGAAGAAATTCTTTCATGAATACACTCTCAAATTCAGTCCATATAGCAGGTTGATTTTTGGACTTAAAGCTCATCCACCACTTGTATGCTTTACCTCCTAGAGTTAAGCTCGCTTCAAGCGCGTGTATCTCCTCTAGAGTACAACGCAATCGATGCAAGTCCTGCCACTTTTGTAAGAAAGTGTTGACCACATCCTTATTGCGTTCCTTTTCCTCCCCATTAAAAGTTGGAGGTTTCAAATCTTTTAGAATAGCATCAGCATCTCTAGAATGAAATGTACTGACATTAATGTTGCCCCCTTGGGCGGGAGCCACTTGCATCCCTCCCACTGAAGCACTTATAGTGGTAGAAGCTTGCATATTATCTTTTAACTCCTGTGAAGAAAGAGAAGTATCTTATCATACTTGGCCTCAATGTCCAAAGTACGGGACTCTAGAGCTTTAAACTATTTAGTGCTAACCATTATCATCAAGTAAATCATCATTGGTCATCGCGAGACAGTAGGATCGACCATTGTCTTCTCCATGTCTGATAGGATCTCCACTTACGGATTTACTAGGGTTATTAGACTCCATGTGAACCCTCTAAATGTGATGCAAAAGAATAACACAAGCACCAAGCTCTAGGAAAGCAATCGAGTTGTCAGCTCAAAGTGAAATCGTCATTACGGTATGCTTGAAGCTAAGAGTTGTTGTGGCCTCTCGATTGTTGTAAAAATAGCCTCAAATCTTCACTTGGCAACTCCTCCATGGGAATTCGTTGTAGAATACCTCCCGATCTCTGTCATGGGAACCAAATTTTGGAAACAAAGGTTGAAATTGCTTTGGCTGTGTGGGAACAACCTCTTATCTCTCCCCCTTTTGAAACTGCTTTGGATATGTGGGAACAGCCTCTTATCCCTCCCCATTTGAAACTGCTTTGGTTGTGTGGGAATAACCCCTTAGATGCAACGGTGCTTTGGCTGCGTGGGGATAGCCCTTGGATACATTGTGGGAACAACCTCTTATCTCCAAAGGTTTAAAGACCTTTAAATTTTTTTTCTTTTAGAATTATTTTTTTAAAAAGCAAAAAAATCTCGGAATTTTCCCTGCAAGACAACAGCGTCTGGGTTCCCTTCAAGACGCCGACTTCTGAAGGCTTTTTTTTTAAATAAACCAAATACGTAGTGAATTAATTAGAAAGCCAAAAAATACATCAGATCACCCAAGGAAAAGGTGATAAGCTAGGTGAGTATTCATATACATCAGGACTCTTCAGACAAAAGAAGTAAGCTGGGGGTGGGTAGCCATATACATTAGGACCTTTTACACAGAAGTGTTGCCACACTGACCAGGCTAACATAATGATTTACAAATTATCAATTTCCGCCTGTAGCTTAGCCACAAATTCATGAGCTTTTTCAAATCTCCTTGTTGCCAGGTCATGTATGTCATCAGAAAGCTCCTGTAACCATTCGTGTGTGATGTTCATTGTTCGATCCTCTTCCAATGCCTGATGGGAGTCACTGTCTTGTTCACTGTAAAACTTCACTGCATCTTTAATCACCCCAACGCGCCGCCTGTAAATTCTTACCCTGTCCATCTTGAGAGTAGAATCCTACACTACACATCCAGAAAAGAGGGCTTTCAAGCTGAGAGCCTGAAAAGCAGTAGTAAATAGAACATTATTTCTGAAGGACCATATGACCTAGAGAAATTCTGCCCTTGTTCCAATATTCAGAAATCAAAGTCACCGAGTCTCCTAATATCAGTTGTTTCCAAGAGGTGGGAAATCCTAATGTCCTGAACAAAGGGGCTAAAATTGGGGAGTTAGTTGGGCAATTGAGGAAAAGATGGGGGAATATCCTCAACTGACTGTTTACATCTTGTACATAATCCATCACTCTGACCCACTTCCTTGCTTTTGGAACTAGTCCATACAGCTTTGTGGAGCAAAAGCCATAGCAAAACTGAGTGTTTGGGCTGAATGTTACTCTGCCAGATGCTCTGGAACTTAAAAGCCCACTGTTGTCTGTCCAGTGCTAAGTGCCATCTCCTGTTTAATGTGACATGTAAAGGAGGGACCAACTCTCTTGAGCATGAGGGAGGGTTTTTAAGGGAAGCGCCTCCTTTCCATATTACATCTCTGAAGGATGGAGAGCTATCAGTCTCAAATATCCAATACAGATCTTTAGGGAACATAGATATTCTGTTAGCTATCAGTTGAATTTCCCAAGGTTGGAAGGGAATAGAAATGAGTAACTGTTCAGAAGAATACCACCTGTTGTTGTTCACATCCCATAGATCAGACCAGGTCCTAATACCTTTCTCATGAACTCTTTTGGCTGTTCTAACCTGGGGTGGGGGAAGCAGAGGAATAGGTGGCTTGGACCACCAGATGGATTCTTCTTTTCTGATGGTTTGATCCTTTCTATTATCATTTCTAAACTGAAGCAAATGTCTCCATCTGTTCCAAGCCTTCCAGAGGGACTTGAGAAGGAGGGACCCCATAGGAGTGACTTCAGCTGGGCCAAAAAAGATGGTAACCCAAGGGAGATTGGCCCACTGTTTGTGTTCTTTGAGATAAAACTGATTCAGCTTCCTAAACAGAAGGAAAGCCCAGTCAGCAGAGGGCTGGTCCAACGCTCTGATTATAACTTTGATAGCAAGTTTGTCTGCCCACCCTCTTAAATCTCTGACTCCTAGGCCACCTTTATTCTTAGGGAGGATGCAGATTTCCCATTTCACCTTAGCAGCACCCTTCTTGTTAGGATCTCCAGACCACAAAATTCCTACATATCTTGACCACTTCTTTCAAATGGCAATCTGGGGGTCTCCAACAGCTGAGAAAGAATAGAAGGTAGGCAGAGATGAAGTGGTTGATCACAAACACTCTGCCTGCAATATTGGCCTGATATCCCAGCCATCTGTTCAGCTTTCCTTTAAATCTCTCCAGCACCCATTCACATCTCTGCTTCATAGTAATGCCAAAGCCCATAGGGATGCCTAGTAGCCTAAAGGGCTGTCCTTCTGGAATAATAGTGCATCCCTGACTTGCCATCCATTCAGGAATGGGGGAGACGAAGGACCTGACTCCAGTTTTATGGTGGTTAATCTTGGAGCCTGAGGCAGAGCAAAAAATACCCAATGCCTTCGAAAAGTTCTTCAGGGAGCTTTCTTCGTTTTTCAGCAGAGCATTTGTGTCATCAGCAAACTGAGATAGGGAAAGCTGTTTGGAGGAGTTGGGGAGGTTGATTCCCTTTATCAATTGTCTTTCCATACACCCTTTGATTAAGCAGTTAAAGCCATCTCTTGCTATGGCAAATAGCAGTGGGGCTAGGGGGCATCCTTGCATGACTGACCTATTCAAACTGAAGGCTTTAGAAAGCATGCCATTGATGGCAACTTTAGCATGTGCATTTCCCAGCAAGGTCTGGACAAAACCCACCAAGTTCTCCCCAAATCCCATGTGGGAAAGGCTTTCCAAAATGAAGGACCATTCCAGTCTATCATAAGCTTTGTCATAATCCACTTTGACAAACACAAAGTCTTGTTCAGTCTCCTCAGTATGTTCAATCCCTTCCCAAAGTACAATTACTGCTTCAAGAATCCTCCTCCCTTTAATGAACCCTTTCTGCTCTTCACTAATCCACTTGGAGAGGTGGCTGGAAATTCTATTGGCAACAGCTTTGGCAAAAATCTTGTACCAAGTGTTCAGGATAGTAAGTGGCCTCCAGTTTCCCAGCTCATCCTTTGGGCCTCTTTTATGAATCAGCTTAATAACTCCTGTGTTTATAAGGTTAGGAAGTGCCTTGTACTTCACAGATTCTTCCCACACTTTCAGCAGGCAGGGAGTTAACTCCTCTTTATACACCTGGAAAAATTCAACAGGTAGTCCATCCAAGCCGGGGGTTTTATTGGGCTTCAACTGTTCAATAGCTGCATACAGGTTAGCCTGACTAATCGGAGAATCAATCAGGGGAACAGCCTTAGCTGGGATGACTTTATTCCTAACCTCCCAAATTAGATCCCTATTGGCTCTTACTTCTGCTGTAACTTCTTCTTTTGGGCTGAAGAGAGCTTCAAAGTGTTTTTTCACAAACTCCAAATTGTGGGTGTCTGATTCAGCTGGACCATTTTCAGTCAACAATCTTGGCATGAGTTCCTTGACATTCTTCTTCCTCAGGACTTCTGGAGGCTTTGTTTTCTCCAAACGATTATGTGTGATGATGGCTGATCGTTAGCATATCCACCAAGAGGCAGGCGTCCGCTTGGCTGTTGTGCCGGCGGTTGTATTGGCATCAATAGCTGCCAAGGCTGGCTGATGGCCGGCTGGTAACGTTGGCTGCGTGGCTATGCTCGCTAGTGTATGACATATATATGCTAGCCAATTATATCTGGCTACACAGCGTTATGGCCTGCCGCCAGTAATAGCTGGCTTTCTCACCGATGCTGTGGGAGTCACCTGCTTAACGGCCTGTTTTTTTAAATTGCAATTATAGCAACAGGCTGACTTTTATGCTCAATTAGGTGGGTGGTCTCCTGCTCGAATTGTAGCGGTCACATTGAAAGATCTTCAATGCTCTGATACCAGTGTAAGGGGAGCCACTTACAGTTGCACTTCTTCTTCTTCACCCACAAGGGTGGTGAGAGCTCTCTACTCCACCCAACCATAGCCAAAGAAGAGACACCCCAAGATTGGACCCCCAACTCTTTTATTAGTATAGTGCCCTTCACACGTGCTCGGACACTCTTATTAGTGCCCGGTCACACTAGGGTCGGTATCTGGTCTCTTGGGTCCCCTGAACCCCGCCCGTGCTTTGCCCGAAAACGGTCGGCCTCTCTAGGTTCCCACCAATTCCGTTATGAATAGTGAAGGGCTTAACTCATGAACTAGCAATTTTGTCAATTCGTGAAATAGCAGGTTGTGGTGTCATGATTAACAATGTGAAATAAGTGTTAGTGGTTAGCGCTTTGGTCTCGGGGGGTGCACTACCAGCAGAAAACCCTAGGTATCACTGGCGTTCAATAGGTATTTAAAAAACCCCTTAACTAAAATTTTTTCCCCAATAAAATAACCCCTATTTACTTATGAACTTATGATTTTTTTTCAAAAGTTGAATAAAAAAACCCATCTTGTTAATGTAATCCTGTTAAATTTTCTCAATGTATCTACTTAAAAAACCCCTCCTGTAAAACTCACGTGGTACATTAATATTTTTTGAGGTGAACCCCCCGAGGCTTTGGTACGAGAAAACAACTTTAAGCGATTGGTGAATTGTTATCCAAACCAAGAGTTTAGTTTGGACTTTGTGAAATAGCAAACTGCTATTTCACAAGTTTATTTCTTTATGTCATTTCAGTGGGTTCGGTGTGGGAGGTGTCACCTTCTAAAGTGGAGGGATGATGAAAACAAGAAGGGAAAGGATAGATGCAAATCGATTAAGAGTTGTAAAATGTAGCAATGTGTTTGAATGTGTCACCTAAGAGATCAAACAATGCTTTTCTGCAAACGAATGAAATAATCGAAAGTGTGTGAGGAGCTCCTACCTGAGAATCGATGGTCTTAAGTAATCAAATGACGATGAACACCAACCAAATGCACTCCAGAAGACGATGAAGATGATGATGCCAAGAAGAAGAGATGGAAAAAGATGTATTTATGATCTAGCCAGCGACCTCGACGATCAACTTAATTGGGTATGCCATGTGTCTACCTGCGATTTGTGGAGGGTTTTTGACCATTTCACGATGTGAACTGGCATGAGTTGGTTTACAATGTGAACTATTTTGAAGTGCTTCACGACGTGAAACAATCCTAAGCATTTCACGACATAAACTAGCCCGAACCGGTTCATGACATGAAACAGCTTCTTCCCTTATGCATGCAAATATTTGTACCCTATGGATTCCTATATGCTCAAACACTCCAAGGCCACACATTATGGATTCAGAAGAGTAGAAGAGGACACGTGAAATGAATGAATATATTTCACGGCATGAAAAGAATATCCCTTTACCGGAGTTGGGTATCCCTTGTCATCCTTCTCCTTTTATTGCCCCACGAGAACCAATGTTGTACTTTGGAGCCTGTGGGCATGTGTTGTTGTAACCGCTTGAGTTTAGAGTGAGAGCTTATGATTTTTCCTTCCATCCAGTGGAGGAGTACATCCACCCAATCCTGGTGAACCTGTTTTGTTTCTTGTGCATGTGAGTGCATGTGTTCTTTACCCTAGTCCAAAACTTGGTTCAGCTTTGCTCACCGTATGAGCAAAAGACCACAGTGCACGAACCCTCTCTTAAAGCTAAAACCTTTTACTAAAGTCCACGCAAATGGGGGGGGAATTGTGAGATGTCCTTAACACAAAAATGTTTTGCAAAAGGGGACAAGGGCTGCTATAAGTCTTTGCACACCGGGGGGGAGAAGAGTTAAGCACACTGCCTCCTAGCAAGAGAGGGATAGAGGAAAATTGCCTCCTAGCAAGAGGGGGATAGAGGAAAATTGCCTTGTCTGAAAAGGGGCAAATGAAGGGGTGTGAGAGGGGTGGCTACAAGGGGCGGTTGTACTACAGCAAGTACACTGCACAGGGATGGACGGCGGCACAGCAGAGCATAGGCTACGCAAAAATGCGTGTTGCCCATGGAGCACCCTGGGGATTTATATAACCGTGGGGTGCAGGTACGGGCGTTGCGCAAAGCAAGGACGAAAGGACGATGTACCAGTAAAGGCTGTAGATCAGTGGCCTGCATGGGTCTAGGGGAAAGGTACGGTGTCGGTTTAACAGCAGGCAGGGAAAGGAGTGGTACGCATGTATGATGTACCTTATCTGGTCAGGGGTAGCATGGGTGTCCATGTAGCGGTATGTGTGGACCGTCCTTTGGTTCTTGTGCGACCATCGTATGGGCACCCTGGTAAGTGTGTACGGTCTAAATTTTTGGGGCGGGTCCCCAAATTTGGGGCACTGGCCTCGATTTGCGTGCCGGATCACCCGGGGGCGAATTTTTTTTTTGTCCGAGAGGTTCTCCTGGTCGTTGGGGTTCAGACCGTTCGTCAATCGGACGCCCGATTGTGCATTTATTAAGGCTTAAGGTTATCGCTTTTTAACTAAAAATGACTGAAATTTACGTATAAGCTTGATCCGATGTCCGTTTTGGATGCTGTAAAATCGTATATTAGGGTAAAATCACGCGTTGATTCCACATTTGGGCTCAAAATTTAAAGATTCTAAGTAAAAATGACTCAAATAATAAAATCATTGATTTTTATACCATAAAAACTCATAAATTTATCTATTACATGGACATTTCTTTATTAGAGTGAAGATGTGTATGTTACAGATTATCCCAACAATAGAGTGACCAATCACCCCTATGTGGTAGAAACATTTACTCTCCACTTTGATAAGCCTTAACATGTTAAGCAAGGAGGACTCATACATACATTCTACCTTATTAATGTAATTATAATCTCTAAACCAAGACAAAGGTGACGGCCAAAGGAACATCCAAGGTTGCCAATAAGCAAAAAACCTAGGTTTTGACTTCAAAGCAAGCAACTAAAGAGCTAGAGGTTGCAAGCCCTAGAAGCTATAGTATCCTCTAAAAGGCCAATGAACAAGAACCCAAAGGTCCAGAAGAGGAAGACCTCAATGTATAAATGCTACACATAATCAGTTGTCAAGGGCAATGATATCATGACCATCTCCGAAGCTACCTCCCTTATGCGGAGGCACCCAATGATCTCTCTTGCGCAAGCCCACTCTTCCCAAACAAAGTGTTTTGGATAATAGAGCTCCAAATTTACCTCCCTTGTGCAGAGACAGCCAATGATCTCTTACTTAAATCCACTCTTCCCAAAGAAAGGGTTCACTATCGACGCGACAGCCTGCTAGCTCAATGCTAATAACCACCAGCAAATTCATGATGGCCCATCATGATTAAGAGCTCCTACTTGGATAATAGGTTTTCTTTGTAATTATCATGGAGGACAATGAGTAGTATGCAATTCAGTCCATGTATGTAGGAAAACAAAGTGTGTATTGGAAAAAAAAAGAAGATAATACATAAGTTTTAATTTGGATACTATAATCTTGCATTTTATGGCATAGAGAGGCTTAGTTGGTTTTGGCATGAATGAAGTTCAAAAGTTTCTAGTTGTCCTATCCGCCGGTAGGTCTATGATCTGGAAAGTGAGTAGTTTACTATGTTCCACCTTGTACTAAGCCTCTTGTGTATTTTTTGTAATATTCATGCTTTTGGACTTTCTCTCTCTCTACCTTCTCCAAAAAAATAGAAATTGGCTTTGAAACAATCTTGGGAGTGAAAAGCATCTAATCTCAAATCTATCCTTATAGGTAAAACAATCTCATGACATATGAGCTATGGTGTTATAGGTTATCCAAGCTTGCATGCTTATGAATGGATTCTATGGATTGATACTCCTAGGATCTTTTAAATACATAGTTTATGTGGAGTCTAACCCTTTGGAATGTAATATTTGTGTGCTAGACTTTGTGTTAGAAGAAAATCTTATCCTAGAAAGGGATTGGGCTACCTTGGTGTAAGCCCTTGGTGTTAGCTATACCAAATAGTCAAACATGTCCCATGAATATTTGTATCAAAGAAGTGGTGGTGCCATTCTCTGACAAGAATGAAATAACTCTCAATGCTCTTTATGACCTTGTCTGAAAGTGGCAATTAACCTCATCTCAGAAACCACTCTTGATGAAGACCCACCCTCTCCATCAAAGATCCTTTGTGATGATGAACTCTTTAAATCAGTAATATCTCCAAAGAAGGTAGAACCGGTCCAAAATCTACATATTTAGAGTCCTCAAATCACAGATCTCCATGAAGATCACCATTCCATTTCACCAAGACTTGGAGTAAAGCCACATCTTTTCAAGGAAGAGACACCTACCATTGTGTCTTAAGAACCTCTTCTACAAGTGTCACCAAACGAAGCAATAAGATTTCAACCACAAAACCTCGTCTATAATAGCCATTCCTAGAAACAATTCCCAATCACCAATGGTCAAACCCATGTCTAATAAAGAACCCAAGAATGAAAATTTTACTACAAGAAAAAACCCATGATCGACTCTCACCAACAAAAGAAAAGACTCACACAAAGGGATCGTCATCATCAGTAGCCTCTCTATTGCCAACTCCATAGTCCTTGACCATAACAACCAAGGTTATCACTATAGAGCTGACAAAGGAAAAGTTATCATCATGATCTCCAATGATAAACATGTTAGTATATGTTTAATGCCCGCCTCTCAGTATGTATCTCACATTGATGTATGGTGCACACTGCTGCTCCTGTGTCCTGAGCCATTTACATTTAATTTTTTAATAATTCAATTGTTTTTGGCCTAATCCTCTCCAAAGTGAATTGGTGGCCACTCTTGCTTCAAACAAGAGTAGAACCCTCAATTCCTCAAGCCAAAGGTGTAAGATTCCTCTCCAGCCTCTCAAAATGTCCAGCATCTTCCCTTGTAATCAATCCCTCTTCAGAAATACAAAAGACTTGTTTCTAACTGTTTTAACTTAGAGAGAGAAAATATTCTAGAGAGAGAATATTCAGATTTTTAATATTTTTGGATAGAAAATTATCTCATCTTATTAAAATAGGTTCCCCTGAAACAGAAATTCAAAAAGAACTTTCCAATGTGCAATTGGAATTAATTGGAAATGGGTATAAAGGACCTTAGCCTAAGGGTCTAGATTTTCAGAAATTTTTGGATTATGGTCCAATTAAGGTTCCTATGGGCCAATAGCATCAATCCATGTGTAGGGAGGAGATAAATCCAATTAGTAAAAGAAGATACCCAAAAATGAGTAAATGCTCACATAAGATGAAGAGTTGAAAATGTACAAGGTTTATTAGTAAAAACCTATGAGCAATATTAAAAATATGAGATATTTTGGGTATCCAAACATGAGTAAATGCTCACATAAGATGAAGAGTTGAAAATGTACAAGGTTTATTAGTAAAAAACTATGAGCAATATTAAAAATATGAGATATTTTGGGTATAATGATTCCATTTTGACACATATGTAAGGAAGGGGAGTTCTTTAAAGGAGGTGCATATTTCACATAAGATGAAGAGTTGAAAATGTACAAGGTTTATTAGTAAAAAACTATGAGCAATATTAAAAATATGAGATATTTTGGGTATAATGATTCTATTTTGACACATATATAAGGAAGGGGAGTTCTTTAAAGGAGGTGCATATTTCACATAAGATGAAGAGTTGAAAATGTACAAGGTTTATTAGTAAAAAACTATGAGCAATATTAAAAATATGAGATATTTTGAGTATAATGATTTTATTTTTACACATATGTAAGGAAGGGGAGTTATTTAAAGGAGGTGCATATTTCACATGCTTGAATGAGTTTTAAACTCATAAAAATTGAGATATTTCATCTCTCCTCTCTCCTCATTCAAGTCTAGTTCCAAAAAGTTAGCTTAACTGACCTAAAAATGGTCAAATATTGACCAAACTGATTTAAAAAATTCTAGAATCAGTTTGTTTGGTTAGGAGCTCAATTTTTCCTATAAATAGAAGCCTCCCCCTTGTTGAAAAAGATATAGTGTTTATGCATCGTTACTCTACTCCACCTAAGCCAAGAACTGTGAATTCATTAATAATTCACTAGTTTTTTTGGAGCTTCCCTCTTTCTTCAATTCCCATTGGTAGCTCCATCAACATACTTAACCAATGGATTGGTTGGGGGCCTCTACCGTGAACAAAGAATCAAGCAATTTGTAAGGTAATTAGTGAATTTTGATCATTTTTTTCTATAATTTCTCAATGTTTCTCTCTTCTCAACCCCTCTCAAGCTTGAGAAGCTTAATTGGAATGGTTTTTAAATGCTATTGAAATTAATTGATGAATGTTAGTGAAGAGTTACATAATTTGATGAATGCTATTGAAGTTAATTGATTAATGATAGTTAAGAATTACATAAATTTCCATTTATGCTTAATTCTAATGGTTTTTATGTAATTTCTCTTTCTCACTCAAGAAATGGTCATACTCATGACCCATTCTCAATCCAAATGAAGCTTTTCATAAAACTTTTCCTTAATCCAAGATTAAGCTATGCTTGAGGCCAAATTAATGGCTTTTTTCTATGCTTTTAGTTTATGTATTTCATGAATATTGATGATTCAATCCATTATGGATTATTGATCCAATTAGGGATCATTCTAATTATTTCCTTAATGATAGGCTTTATCCCTTAGAAAAATTGAGATTTATCAGTCATAGCAGCGGAGCTATTGCAAAATTTTTATAAAAATTACGCATAAAATAATTTCATTCAAAGCATGAAAAAAGGACTTCCTACCATATTCTAGGAATTATCATCCTAGATTAATTGAAAGATATTCATTGTAATCATAGAGAAATTGATTATTATATTAATGTAAAAGTGTTACTTTTAGCATAATTAAATTTCATGCATAGATGTATGCACAAAAGATGATTATTTTATTATAAAAGTGTTATTTTTATCATATTGAATTTCATGCATAGAAGGTATGCATAAAAGTTGATTATTTTATTATAAAAGTGTTACTTTTATCATATTTAAATTTCATGCATAGAGGTATGCATAAAAGTTGATTATTTTATTATAAAAGTATTACTTTTATCACAATTGAATTTCATGCATAGAAGTATGCATAAGAGTTGATTATTTTATTATAAAAGTGTTACTTTTATCATATTTGAATTTCATGCATAGAGGTATGCATAAAAGTTGATTATTTTATTATAAAAGTGTTACTTTTATCACAATTGAATTTCATGCATAGAAGTATGCATAAGAGTTGATTATTTTATTATAAAAGTGTTACTTTTATCATATTTAGATTTCATGCATAGAGGTATGCATAAAAGTTGATTATTTTATTATAAAAGTGTTACTTTTATCAAAATTGAATTTCATGCATAGAAGTATACATAAGAGCTGATTATTTTATGATAAAAGTGTTACTTTTATCATATTTGGATTTCATGCATAGAGGTATGCATAAAAGTGGATTATTTTATTATAAAAGTGTTACTTTTATCACAATTAAATTTCATGCATAGAAGTATGCATAAGAGTTGATTATTTTATTATAAAAGTGTTATTTTTATCATATTTGGATTTTATGCATAGAAGTATGCATAAAAGATATTCCTTTTTATACTAAAAGTGTGATTTTCATCATAAATGGATTTTATGCATAACTTAGATGCATAAGAGAAATTCTTTTATTCTAAAAGTGTAATTCCTACCAAATTGAATTTATGCATAGGAAGATGCATAAAAGATTGATTCAAAAGTGTCATTCTCATCTAAATTGAATTTATGCATATGAAGATGCATAAAAGATTGAATTTTAATTCAAAAGTGTCATTTTCATTTAAAATGAATTTATACATAGGAAGATGCATAAAAGATTGATTTTTACTTCGAAAGTATTAATCTCCTTAAATGGAATTTATGCATAAATAAATGTGTAAAGAAATCTTATATCAAATATAAGAGTTCTCTTGTATTCTATAAATAGATATGAGATGTGATAGGATGTGATAAGAGGTGTATAAGATGTGATAAGAGGTGATAAGATGAATTAAGATGTGATAAGATGTATATGAGATGAGGTAAGAAGTGTATGTGATAGGATAAGATGTATATGGGTTGTGATAGGGCAAGAATGGATGTGGTGAAGGTATATGGGGTTATATGAATGGGAATGTGGAAATGGATGTATGTATGTGGAGGTGTGAATGTGGAAATGGATGTATGTATGTGGATGTGTGAATGTGGAGATGGGAGTGTGGATGTATGAATGTGAAAATGGATGTATGCATGAAGATGTATATGCGTAGATGTGCATGTATGTATGTGTGTGGAGGTATAGATGTGAATGGGAATGTGGATGTGGATGTATGTATGTATATGTATGTGGATATATGAATGAGGACGTGATAATGGATGTATGCATGTAGATGTGGATATATGGATGTGAATGTGAATGTGGATGTGGATGTGGATGTGGATGTGGATGTATGGATGTAGGTACGGATGTGGATGTATGTATGTATGTGGATGTGGATATATGAATGATGACGTGATAATGGATGTATGCATGTAGATGTGGATATATGGATGTGAATATGAATGCGGATGTGGATGTGGATGTAGATACATGGATATATGGATATGAATGTGAATGTGGATGTGAATGTGAATGTGAATGTGGATGTGGATGTGGATGTATGTATGTATGTGAATGTGGATATATGGATGTGAATGTGAATGTGAATGTGGATGTGGATGTATGGATGTATATACGGATGTGGATGTATGTATGTATGTGGATGTAGATGTGGATATATAGATATGAATGAAAATGTGGATGTGGATGTATGAATGTGAATGTGGATGTATGGATGTGGATATGGATGTGTATGTATGAATGTGGATATGGGATGTGGATGTATAAATGAGGATGTGAAAATGGATGTATGCATGTAGATGTGGATGTATGGATGTGAATGTGAATGTGTATGTGAATTAATGTGTCATCGATATGAGGAAATGGATGAGAATGAGTACACATTGAATGGAATGTGGAATAAGTAATGTGGACTAAGGAGGGATAATGTGGAAAGACGAGAGTTCGATTTAGAAACTGTATTTTGTGACTGTTTGTAAATGACTGTTTTATGTCGAGAATGCTGGCGAAGCATTTTGACCGTCTTGTGGATTAAGGTCATGAAGACCTAATTGTTAAAGTTGCAACTGCTAAGACAGAGAGTCAATGGAGGACGTCTCCCGTAGCAAGGTCGACCGAGGTCTTGACCAGCCTTGGTTCGATTTAAATGGTGAGCTTCCGGTATGGTGGATGAGGGACCAAGGAAGCGGCCTATGAGTGAAGCGCTAGGTCACCTGCGAAGGATCCTAGAGGTTGCTGACCATACGGTGCTCGGGCTCTGGGTCGCCGAAGATACCCACACGTGCGTCGTGGAAGATATTGGAACAAGGAGTAAGAGTTGTTTTTCTGAAACCGGGCATGGATCTGGTTGATTGACCTTGCTGGTCTTCAATGGATGAGTCCATGGCTCTTTTTATAGATCTGTTGGTTGATCTCGCTGATCTTCAACGAGAGTCCATCTTGATTTTTATAAGTGATTATATTGCCGAGTATTATGGGCTAGGAACTATTGAAAAGGCCCCTGAGTGGACAGGTGGTGAGCGTTCTAGTTGCCAATGATGCCATAGATACTCTGGTGAAGGAATGATGGAAAATTTGAGAATCAACCGGATAATTTGGAAGACTGTGATCAGTGGTACTATGGTTTCATTAAAGGATTGTTTTAAAGTTAGCTGATGCTAAGAAAAAGGCAATTTCATATTGGGTGTGTAAGTGGTGTGCCTAATTTTATGTTTGCATAAACTTCCGGCTAGGGGGCCTTGGAACTCTTTTCCTTGGTACCCGAGACAAAACCTAACCAAATTCCAAATTGGATCCCATCACTATAGTGGTTGGGCGGTTGGCTAACCCATGGGATCGGATGGGGTTAGGCTCGATTGATGGATCCATAAATCGAGACTCAATTTTTATTATTACGATAGATAAAGTAAATCCCGGATAGTAATTGTTCTATGGATAGGAATCAACAGCTATGCCTCTTGATGGGGAAAAAAGCGTTGATTCCAATGATCCAAGTACAAGTTTCTTCCTTGATCCAAACGAGTACCTTTATAGATGCAATCGGATCAGCTTGATCAGTAATGGCCTTGACTACGTTAGAGTAAAAAGTTATCTTGGTGGAATCGCCCGTGCTTTTCGGGTAAGAGAAGTTTTTTCGAAAAATCGACGGATTAGTTTCTTGTCCGGATATCCGTGGATGAGGCCCTGAATGTGGGACTCCTGTCTCGCGCGAGAAGTGCTACTTCCGCTGCTAGTACCCCGAATCTATTGCTCAGTGGGAACAGGGATCTCACAGTTGGTATCAGAGCGAATTGTTTAATGAGGATCAACTGAGAAGCCAAATATGTCAAAAATTTATTAAGAAACACAAAAGGTTGTAATTGTGTGATATAATTCATACAATTTGATATTCAAACTAAAAAATTCGTAATTTAGTAATTGGGTCTTCAAATGGAAGTACCGCAATTATATAGAATCCCTGACTTGCTTGAGGCCTAGACATGATGGTAATTACCTTATAATTCCAAGGGCCGTGACTACCCATATATACTGAGAGTATAACTGTAGCTCTTTACTGACAGTATATACGAGTAAATCTAAGACTTGAAATTATAAGCGTTAATGCTATCCAGAGGATGATTTCGAATGTGGTTGATATGATTTTTAATTCTATTTGAGAATTGATGAATTGATTTGGATTCTGATTGAAAAATGATGATCATTGAAAAATGTAATAAGCTGAGCGAAACCTCAATGAGGATAAATGGGACGAGTCCCTGTGATGATATTCATAACTGGAATGATGATAATGATTTCAGCAAATCACTATGAGATTAGTGAATTGTGCTGTCCAAGTGCTACTGTTAACACTTGACTCGGTATATCAAGTTAAGGGATGACAAATTGAAAACTTGCTTGACTGAAATTCCGTGGAAGAATGTTCAAAAAGAAAAATTTTCGATCTGATGGACCATTATCGTGTTAAAGATATGAATGATATGATCTGAAATGAATTGTTATTTAATGATGAGTTCTATATAAGGGATAATTATCCTTGTATTCTATTGGGTTGACCAAAATATAAGGAACCCCAGAATAAATTGGATCTTAAGAAAAAGAGTTGTCCTCTACTTTACGAGATGAGGACATCTCACACTTTTTAAGTGGGGTAGAATGTAAGATTCCTTCCCCCAACCTTCGAGGTATACAGGAGTAAGAATCTCCCTTTTTGATTTTATAATTATTTTCTCTCTAAAATAGAAGAAATATTCTGTTTAAAAAAGGAAGACCCTCTCCCTAGAATACTTCTCAGGAGTCACGCCTGTTTTAAAGATTCAGAACAATGAGTTCAGAAGTGAAAATCGGTGTTTTGGATACCAAGGTTTTGGTTTTCATTCGAGTACGGTCCAAAAGAAGTTCTTTATCTCTTGGGGAGTATAAAAAGTTATCCCCCAGATATTGTGAGCCTTATATCTGAATTTAATGAAAGTAGGTGGCTTAGCCTACAAGCTTCTTTTACCTCCTCATCTCAAAGTTCTTAATGTATTTCATAGAAATATGTGCCAAACCCAAATCATGGAAAGACGGTAAAACTTCAGTGGCAAGATACCGTTGGCTTCTAAGTTACGCTAACTCCTTCCTTTATATAAGTCGTAACTTTTACCTGTCGCTCACAGTAATCTTACTTCCATCGATCTCCCTTCTTCTTAATCTCCTTCATGGCTTGGCAACAAGAATTAGTTTTATCCATGATGATTTCTCACCTTCAAGACGTAAGCGAGTCTGTAAAGAAAGATTTTATAGAACAGTATGAGCGCTCACTTTTTCCTCACCTAGGAACTTCTGTAGCTCAGACCAAATGGCGAACCTATCAAGACATAACTAGGGTAACACCCTGGGGTCAGCAGCACTTTCGTAACAATGTCCGCTTGGCCATGGTTATTGAAGCTTTGGGTTTGGGTCCCCGATACTACTGCATCATGAGATCAAGACATCTTGGGTTTTTTGAGCGGGTCTTCTTACTGGCGTGTTTTCTTTCTCATCATCAGAAGATATGCCTTTATCCCATTTTTGGCTTGCCTCTTAGAGGTCCTTTTGTTAGATCACCTCATACCACTGAGATAGGTGCAGCAATAACCAATAGAATTATTCCCATAGATGAGTTACCTTATACGTGCGCAGCTTGTGAGTGCTGCTTTTGTGATCATATGATGGACGAGCTTATGGAAGTGTAAAGAGTTCTTCTATCTTTACTGTATATTTTCCAAGAATGAATAAAGTTTAAATCTTGTTCTTGTCTTGACCCTTACTCTCTTTGAGACTTTTTTAATTGGTGGTTAATCTTAATTAATCTTGTTCTTGTCTTAACCCTTACTCTCTTTGAGACTTTTTTAATTGGTGGTTAATCTTAATTAAAGATCTTCTCTCAGTCTCATACTTGTGCATCTTGCAAAATTACCCCCAGTTTGTGAGATGAGGGCATCTCGCATTTTTCAAGTGGGAGAGAATGTAAGATTCCTCCCCAGCCTCTCAAAATGTCCAGCATCTTTCCTTGTAATCAATCCCTCTTCAGAAATACAAAAGACTTGTTTCTAACTGTTTTAACTTAGAGAGAGAAAATATTCTAGAGAGAGAATATTCAGATTTTTAATATTTTTGGATAGAAAATTATCTCATCTTATTAAAATAAGTTCCCCTGAAACAGAAATTCAAAAAGAACTTTCCAATGTGCAATTGGAATTAATTGGAAATGGGTATAAAGGACCTTAGCCTAAGGGTCTAGATTTTCAGAAATTTTTGGATTATGGTCCAATTAAGGTTCCTATGGGCCAATAGCATCAATCCATGTGTAGGGAGGAGATAAATCCAATTAGTAAAAGAAGATACCCAAAAATGAGTAAATGCTTACATAAGATGAAGAGTTGAAAATGTACAAGGTTTATTAGTAAAAAACTATAAGCAATATTAAAAATATGAGATATTTTGGGTATCCAAAAATGAGTAAATGCTCACATAACATGAAGAGTTGAAAATGTACAAGGTTTATTAGTAAAAAACTATGAGCAATATTAAAAATATGAGATATTTTGGGTATAATGATTCCATTTTGACACATATGTAAGGAAGGGGAGTTCTTTAAAGGAGGTGCATATTTCACATAAGATGAAGAGTTGAAAATGTACAAGGTTTATTAGTAAAAAACTATGAGCAATATTAAAAATATGAGATATTTTGGGTATAATGATTCCATTTTGACACATATGTAAGGAAGGGGAGTTCTTTAAAGGAGGTGTATATTTCACATAAGATGAAGAGTTGAAAATGTACAAGGTTTATTAGTAAAAAACTATGAGCAATATTAAAAATATGAGATATTTTGGGTATAATGATTCCATTTTGACACATATGTAATGAAGGGGAGTTCTTTAAAGGAGGTGCATATTTCACATAAGATGAAGAGTTGAAAATGTACAAGGTTTATTAGTAAAAAACTATGAGCAATATTAAAAATATGAGATATTTTGAGTATAATGATTCCATTTTTACACATATGTAAGAAAGGGGAGTTCTTTAAAGGAGGTGCATATTTCACATGCTTGAATGAGTTTTAAACTCATAAAAATTGAGATATTTCATCTCTCCTCTCTCCTCATTCAAGTCTAGTTCCAAAAAGTTAGCTTAACTGACCTAAAAATGGTCAAATATTGACCAAATTGATTTAAAAAATTCTAGAATCAGTTTGTTTGGTTAGGAGCTCAATTTTTCCTATAAATAGAAGCCTCCCCCTTGTTGAAAAAGATATAGTGTTTATGCATCGTTACTCTACTCCACCTAAGCCAAGAACTGTGAATTCATTAATAATTCACTAGTTTTTTTGAAGCTTCCCTCTTTCTTCAATCCCCATTGGTAGCTCCATCAACATACTTAACCAATGGATTGGTTGGGGGCCTCTACCGTGAACAAAGAATCAAGCAATTTGTAAGGTAATTAGTGAATTTTGATCATTTTTTTCTATAATTTCTCAATGTTTCTCTCTTCTCAACCCCTCTCAAGCTTGAGAAGCTTAATTGGAATGGTTTTTGAATGCTATTGAAATTAATTGATGAATGTTAGTGAAGAGTTACATAATTTGATGAATGCTATTGAAGTTAATTGATTAATGATAGTTAAGAATTACATAAATTTCCATTTATGCTTAATTCTAATGGTTTTTATGTAATTTCTCTCTCTCACTCAAGAAATGGTCATACTCATGACCCATTCTCAATCCAAATGAAGCTTTTCATAAAGCTTTTCCTTAATCTAAGATTAAGCTATGCTTGAGACCAAATTAATGGCTTTTTTCTATGCTTTTAGTTTATGTATTTCATGAATATTGATGATTCAATCCATTATGGATTATTGATCCAATTAGGGATCATTCTAATTATTTCCTTAATGATAGGCTTTATCCCTTAGAAAAATTGAGATTTATCAGTCATAGCAGCGGAGCTATGGCAAAATTTTTATAAAAATTATGCATAAAATAATTTCATTCAAAGCATGAAAAGAGGACTTCCTACCATATTCTAGGAATTATCATCCTAGATTAATTGAAAGATATTCATTGTAATCATAGAGAAATTGATTATTATATTAATGTAAAAGTGTTACTTTTAGCATAATTAAATTTCATGCATAGATGTATGCACAAAAGATGATTATTTTATTATAAAAGTGTTATTTTTATCATATTGAATTTCATGCATAGAAGGTATGCATAAAAGTTGATTATTTTATTATAAAAGTGTTACTTTTATCATATTTGAATTTCATGCATAGAGGTATGCATAAAAGTTGATTATTTTATTATAAAAGTGTTACTTTTATCACAATTGAATTTCATGCATAGAAGTATGCATAAGAGTTGATTATTTTATTATAAAAGTGTTACTTTTATCATATTTGAATTTCATGCATAGAGGTATGCATAAAAGTTGATTATTTTATTATAAAAGTGTTACTTTTATCACAATTGAATTTCATGCATAGAAGTATGCATAAGAGTTGATTATTTTATTATAAAAGTGTTACTTTTATCATATTTGGATTTCATGCATAGAGGTATGCATAAAAGTTGATTATTTTATTATAAAAGTGTTACTTTTATCACAATTGAATTTCATGCATAGAAGTATGCATAAGAGTTGATTATTTTATTATAAAAGTGTTATTTTTAGCATATTTGGATTTCATGCATAGAGGTATGTATAAAAGTTGATTATTTTATTATAAAAGTGTTACTTTTATCACAATTAAATTTCATGCATAGAAGTATGCATAAGAGTTGATTATTTTATTATAAAAGTGTTACTTTTATCATATTTGGATTTCATGCATAGAAGTATGCATAAAAGATATTCCTTTTTATACTAAAAGTGTGATTTTCATCATAAATGGATTTTATGCATAACTTAGATGCATAAGAGAAATTCTTTTATTCTAAAAGTGTAATTCCTACCAAATTGAATTTATGCATAGGAAGATGCATAAAAGATTGATTCAAAAGTGTCACTCTCATCTAAATTGAATTTATGCATAGGAAGATGCATAAAAGATTGAATTTTAATTCAAAAGTGTCATTTTCATTTAAAATGAATTTATGCATAGGAAGATGCATAAAAGATTGATTTTTACTTCGAAAGTATTAATCTCCTTAAATGGAATTTATGCATAAATAAATGTGTAAAGAAATCTTATATCAAATATAAGAGTTCTCTTGTATTCTATAAATAGATATGAGATGTGATAGGATGTGATAAGAGGTGTATAAGATGTGATAAGAGGTGATAAGATGAATTAAGATGTGATAAGATGTGTATGAGATGAGGTAAGAAGTTTATGTGATAGGATAAGATGTATATGGGTTGTGATAGGACAAGAATGGATGTGATGTAAAAGATTAGACGGAGAGTCAATGGAGGACGTCTCGCGTAGCAAGGTCGACCGAGGTCTTGACCAGCCTCGGTTCGATTTAAATGGTGAGCTTCTGCGGTGGATGAGGGACCAAGGAAGCGGCCTATAAGTGAAGCGCTAGTAGAGGGTGCTGACCATACGATGCTTGGGCTCTGGGTCGCCGAAGATACCCACACGTGCATCGTGGAAGATATTGGAACAAGGAGTAAGAGTTGTTTTTCTGAAACCGGGCATGGATCTGGTTGATTGACCTTGCTAGTCTTCAATGGATGAGTCCATGGCTCTTTTTATGGATCTGTTGGTTGATCTCGCTGATCTTCAACGAGAGTCCATCTTGATTTTTATAAGTGATTATATTGCCGAGTATTATGGGCTAGGAACTATTGAAAAGGCCCCTGAGTGGACAGGTGGTGAGCGTTCTAGTTGCCAATGATGCCATAGATACTCTGGTGAAGGAATGATGGAAAATTTGAGAATCAACCGGATAATTTGGAAGACTGTGATCAGTGGTACTATGGTTTCATTAAGGGATTGTTTTAAAGTTAGCTGATGCTAAGAAAAAGGTAATTTTATATTGGGTGTGTAAGTGGTGTGCCTAATTTTATGTTTGCATAAACTTCCGGCTAGGGGGCCTTGGAACTCTTTTCCTTGGTACCCGGGACAAAACCTAACCAAATTCCAAATTGGATCCCATCACTACAGTGGTTGGGCGGTTGGCTAACCCATGGGATCGGATGGGGTTAGGCTCGATTGATGGATCCATAAATCGAGACTCAATTTTTGTTATTACGATAGATAAAGTAAATCCCGGATAGTAATTGTTCTATGGATAGGAATCAACGGCTATGCCTCTTGATGGGGAAAAAAGCGTTGATTCCAATGATCCAAGTGCAAGTTTCTTCCTTGATCCGAACGAGTACCTTTATAGATGCAATCGGATCAGCTTGATCAGTAATGGCCTTGACTACATTAGAGTAAAAAGTTATCTTGGTGGAATCGCCCGTGCTTTCCGGGTAAGGGAAGTTTTTCCGAGTCCGGTTTTGGAAAAACCGACGGATTAGTCTCTTGTCCGGATATCCGTGGATGAGGCCCCGAATGTGGGACCCCTGTCCCGCGCGAGAAGTGCTACTTCCGCTGCTAGTACCCCGAATCTGTTGCTCGGTGGGAACAGGGATCTCACAAAAGGAGAGCTTACAAGCTCTATGTAAGTTAATTTTCTTACTTGTTTAATTTTAAATCTATGGTTTTCTTGATTTTTATGTTTTGCAATAAATTGAGTTAAATTCAAATGCTATGCCTTGATGAAAAGGCCAACCCCTTCTCTTCTTTACATTCTAGCCTTTCTTAATCCTAGAAAGATTAACTAAAGGATTAATTAAACTCTTCTTATTGTTTACTCTCTTGAATTTAGAAAATTGTGTAGATTAGAGTTCTATGAATCTAATTTGGGTTAATTTAAGTTAATTAAAGAATGGTAAAAATGAGAAATGGTCAGCCATACAAAGGAGATTATGGCAAAATTTTCCAGATTTTTGTGGAAAAGAAAGTCTGTTTTTATGTTATTCCAAAAGAGTAATTCCCACCATTTTTGCATCTAAAAGAAATATTCTGATTACTCCATGTACATATTCACCTATGAATATGCATGGATATCATTGATATTAATTATAAAAATTTATTTTTATAATTAGAAAGATGCATAGAGGAATTATTTTTATTTCAAAAGTATTATTCTCATTAAAATTAATTTTTATGCATAGAAAGATGCATAGAGGAATTATTTCAAAAGTATTATTCTCATTAAAATTAATGTTTATGCATAGAAAGATGCATAAAGGAATCATTTTTATTTCAAAAGTGTTATTCTCATTAAAATTGATTTTTACGCATATAGAAAGATGCATAAAGGAATTATTTTTATTTCAAAAGTGTTATTCTCATTAAAATTGATTTTTACGCATAGAAAGATGCATAAAGGATTTTTTTTTTCAAAAGTGTTATTCTCATTAAAATTGATCTTTATGCATAGAAAGATGCATAAAGGAATTATTTTTATCTTAAAAGTGTAATTCTCATTAAAATTGATTTTTATGCATAGAAAGATGCATAAAGGAATTATTTTTATTTCAAAAGTGTTATTCCCATTAAAATTGATTTTTATGCATAAATAGATACATAAAGAATTTTTATATCAAAATTAGAATTCTCTTAAATTCTATGTTTAAATTCTATGTATAGATGTGATGAGATGTGATGTGAATCAGATAGATGTGAATGAATGGATGGATGGATGTGAATCAGATAGATGTGAATCAGATAGATGTGAATGAATGGATGGATGGATGTGATGTGAATAGAGGTGAGATGAGATGTGAGGTGAATAGATGTGATGGGATGTGATGTGAATCAGATGGATGTGAATGAATAGATGTGATGAGATGTGATGTGAACCAGATAGATGTGAATGAATGGATGGATGGATGTGATGTGAATAGAGGTGATGAGATGTGAGGTGAATAGATGTGATGAGATGTGATGTGAATCAAATGGCTGTGAATGAATGGATGGATGGATGTTATGTGAATAGAGGTGATGAGATGTGAGGTGAATAGATGTGATGAGATGTGATGTGAATCAGATAGATGTGAATGAATGGATAGATGGATGGATGTGATGTGAATAGAGGTGATGAGATGTGAGGTGAATAGATGTGATGTGAATCAGATAGATGTGAATGAACGGATGGATGGATGTGATGTGAATAGAGGTGATGAGATGTGAGGTGAATAGATGTCATGAGATGTGATGTGAATCAAATGGCTGTGAATGAATAGATGTGATGAGATATGATATGAATCAGATAGATGTGAATGAATGGATGAGATGTGATGTCATGTGAATCAGGATGTAAATGAATGATATGGGATGTGAGTGGATATATGTGAAAGAATGGATGTGAATGTGTATGTGAAGAATGGATGTGAATGAGTATGTGAAAGAATGGATGTGAATGTATGTGAAGAATGGATGTGAATGTATGTGATGAAAATGGATGTGAATGTGTATGATAAGAATGGATGTGAATGAGTATGTGAAAGAATGGAAGTGAATGTGTATGTGTGAAGAATGGATATGGATGTGTATGTGAAGAATGGATGTGAATGTGTATGTGAAGAATGGATGTGATTGAGTATGTGAAAGATTGGATGTGGATGATGTGAAAGAATGGATATAGATGTGTATGTGAAAGAATGTGATGTGATGTAAAGAGATGTGATGTGACATGAATATATGTGGATATGAAGTGATAGATATGAATGTATGGATAGATGTGAGAAGTCGTACATGTGAACGATTGGATGGATGTGGATGAATGAGATGAGATGTGTATGAATGAGATATGATGTGGATAGAAGTGATGTGATATGATGTGGATAGAATGTATGTGATGGGATGGTTATGAGAATGTATGTGGTGGATATGAACGAATGAATGTGATGGATATGAATGAATGTGATGTGATGAAAATGAAGATAGATGTGATGTGTGATGTGAACGAGTATGATGTGATGAGATGTGAACGAGTATGATGTGATGATGTGAACGAGTATGATGTGATGAGATGTGGATATGGGTAGATGCGAGTGGATGAGATCTGATGCGGATAAATGAGAAAAGATGTGATGATATGGAAAATGATGTGATGAGAATGGGAATACATATGAAATAAATGAGAATTGATGTGGAACAATATGGAAAGACGAGAGTTCGTTATAGAAACTATATTTATGACATGCTTTTAAATGACTATTTTATGTCAAGAATACTGGGGAAGCATTTTGACCGTCTTGTGAATGAGGTCGTGGAGACCTAATTTGATAACATTGCAACAGTTAACAGAGAGTCAATGGAGGACGTCTTGCGTAGCAAGGTCCGGCCGAGGTCTTGACCAACCTTGGTTCGATTTAAATGGTGAGCTTTCGGTACGGTGGATGAGGGACCAAGGAAGCGGCTTTATAAGTGAAGATATTTCCGGCTACTAAAAATTGAAAATTAGGATTCAATCGGATATTTTGGAGGATTATGATTAGTGACACTATGGTTTCATTAAATGATTATTTTAAAGACAGCTGATTCTGTTAAAAAGGGAATTTCATATTAGGTGTGTAAGTGGTGTGACTAGTTTTAAGTTTACATGAATATCTGGCTATGGGGCCTCGGAACTCTTTTCCCTAGTACCCGGGACAAAACCTAACCAAATTCTTAAATGGATCCCATCACTACAGGGTTGGGCAGTTGGCTAATCCGTGGGTCTAGGCTGGATTGATGGGTCCCTAAAATGAGACTCAATTTTGTTATGATACGATAGATGAAGTAAATCCCGGATAGAAATTGTTCTATGGAAAAGAATCAACGGTTGTGCCTCTCAATGAGGAAAAAAGCGTTGGTCTCTATTCCAAGTGTAATCTTTTCCTTGATCTGACTATGGGAATTACGAGTTTGGTTAGATCAGTTCAGTTAGTTAAGGCTTTTGACTATGATAGAGTAAAATTATCCTGGAGGAATCGCCCGTGCTTTCCAGGCAAGGGAAGCTTTTCTGGGTTCGGTTTTGAAAGAACCGAGGGATTAGTCTCTTGTCTAGATGTCCGTTGGGCGAGGCCCCGAAGTGAGGGACCCTGCCTCGCGCAAGAAGTGCTACTTCCACTGCTAGCACCCTTGAATTCATTGCGCAGTGGGGATAGGGATCTTTCAACTGGTATCAAAGCAAATTGGCTAATGTAGATCAACCGAGAAGCCAAAAATGTCAAAAATTTATAAAGTAGCAGTAAAAGGTTATAATTGTGTGATGAAGTTCATACAAATTGATATTCAGATTGAAATTCATAAATTAGTAATTGGGTCTTCAGATGGAAGTACCGCAATTGCATGGAATCCGTGACTTGCTTGAGGCCTAGACATGATGGTATTTACCTTATAATTCCAAGGATCGTGACTACCTGTATATACCGAGGGTATAACTGCAGCTCTTTACTGGTAGTATATACGAGTAAATCTAAGACTTGAAATTATAAGCAAAAATGCTATCCAAATGATGAATTTGAATGTGGTTGATATGATCTTAAAAACTCTGGTTGAGAACTGATGAGTTGATTTGGATTTTGATTGAAAAATGATGATTCCTGAGTTTTGGTTGAAAAGCGATAAGGTGAGCAAAACCACAATGAGGATGAATGGGACAAGTCCTTGTGATGATGTTCGTAACTGGAATGACGATAATGACTTCAACAAATCACTATGAGATTAGTGGATTATGCTGATAGATTGCTACTATTAACACTTGACCCAGTGGATCAAGTTAAGGGATGTCAAATTAAAAATCTATATAATTGAAAATTCCCATGGAAGACTGTTCAGATGAAAATTTCGGTCTAAATGGACCATTATTATGTTAAAGATATGAATGATATGATCTAAAAGAATTGTTATCTGATGATGAGTTCTATATAAGGGATCTTTTTCCCAGGATTCTGTTGGGTTCACCAGACTATAAGGAACCCCAGAATTAGTTGGATCTTAAGGGAAAGAGTTGTCCTCTAATTTGCAAGATGAGGACATCTGACGTTTTTTAAATGGGGTAGGATGTAAGATTCCTCCAACTTTTGAGGTGTGTAGTATAAGAACCTCCCCTTCTGATCTTATAACTATTCCCCTCTCTGCTGAAATAAAAGAAAGATCTTGTTTTACCCTAATTTGGCCTGGAGAGAGAAAATGTCTAGAGGGAAGTAATTCAAAATTGAGATATTTTTGGATATAAAAATCCTCCTAGTGTCTAAAATGGTTTCCCCTGAAATAGAAATTCAAAAAGAACTTTCCAATGTGCAATTGGAATTAATTGAAAATAGGTAAAAAGGACCTTAGCCTAAGGGTCCAGATTTTCAAAACAATTTGGATTATGGTCCAATTAAGGTTCCTATGGACCAATAAGATTAATCCAAATGTAGGGAGGAGATAAATTGAAGAATAAAAGAAAAACCCCCAAAAATGAGTAAATGCTCACATAAGATGAAGAGTTGACTGAGTACAAGGTTTATTAGTTAAAAATTAAGAGATATTTAGAGGAAATGATGCATTTTTGACACCTCAGTGTGGGGATCTCCCCTCATGTAGGAGGCACCTATTTCACATGTGTGGAGGAGTTTTAAACTAAAAAATAATGAGATATTTTCATCTCTCCTCTCTCCCGTTTCAACTAGATCCAAAAAGTAAGCTAAACTGACCCAAAAAGGGTCAAAAATTGACCAAACTGATCTCGAAAACTCTAGAATTAGTTTGCTTGGTTAGAGGCTCACTTTTTTCTATAAATAGAAGCCTCCCCCTTTGTAAAAGCTTAATGGTGTTTATGCACTGTTACTCTGCTCCTGTCTTGTGCCACTAACCTGAGCCATTTACATTGATTTTTTTAATAATTCAATTGTTTTTGGCCTAATCCTCTCCAAAGTGAATTGGTGGCCACTCTTGCTTCAAACAAGAGTAGAACCCTCAATCCCTCAAGCCAAAGGAGAGCTTACAATCTCTATGTAAGTTAAACTTTTTACTTGTTTAATTTTAAATCTATGGTTTTCTTGATTTTTATGTTTTACAGTAAATTGAATTAAATTCAAATGCTATGCCTTGATGAAAAGACCACCACCTTCTCTTCTTTACATTCCAGACTTTCTTAATCCTAGAAAGATTAACTAAAGGATTAATTAAACTCTTCTTATTGTTTACTCTCTTGAATTTAGGAATTTGTGTAGATTAGAGTTCTACGAACCTAATTTGGGTTAATTTAAGTCAATTAAAGAATGATAAAAATGAGAAATGGTCAGCCATACAAAGGAGGTTAGGGCAAAATATTCTAGATTTTTGTGGAAAAGAAAGTTTGTTTTTATGTTACTCCAAAAGAGTAATTCTTATCATTTTTGCATCTAAAAGAAATAGTCTAATTACTCCATGTACATATTCACCTATGAATATGCATGGATATCACTGATATTAATTATTAAAATTTATTTTTATGCATAGAAAGATGCATAAAGGAATTATTTTTATTTCAAAAGTGTTACTCATTAAAATTGATTTTTATGCATAGAAAGATGCATAAAGGAATTATTTTTATTTCAAAAGTGTTATTCTCATTAAAATTGATTTTTATGCATATAGAAAGATGCATAAAGAAATTATATTTATTTCAAAAGTGTTATTCTCATTAAAATTGATTTTTATGCATAGAAAGATGCATAAAGGAATTATTTTTATTTCAAAAGTGTTATTCTCATTAAAATGGATTTTTATGCATAGAAAGATGCATAAAGGAATTATTTTTATTTCAAAAGTGTTATTCCCATTAAAATTTATTTTTATGCATAAATAGATGCATAAAGAATTTTTATATCAAAATTAGAATTCTCTTAAATTCTATGTTTAAATTCTATGAATAGATATGATGAGATGTGATGTGAATCAGATAGATGTGAATGAATGGATGGATGGATGTGATGTGAATAGAGGTGATGAGATGTGAGGTGAATAGATGTGATGAGATGTGATGTGAATCAGATGGATGTGAATGAATAGATGTCATGAGATGTGATGTGAATCAGATAGATGTGAATGAATGGATGGATGGATGTGATGTGAATAGAGGTAATGAGATATGAGGTGAATAGATGTGATGTGATTAGATGGATGTGAATGAATGGATGTTATGTGAATAGAGGTGATGAGATGTGTGAGGAACCCATTGGACTGGATGGGGTTAGGCTGGACTGATGGATCCGTAAAATGAGACTCAATTTCTGTTGTAGTACGTTAGATGAAGTAAATCCCGGATAGTAATTGTTCTATGGAAAAAGGAATCAACGGCTGTGCCTCTCGATGGGGAAAAAAGCATTGATCTCTATGATCCAAGTGCAAGTTTCTTCCTTGATCTGACCAAGTGACTTTAGGTTCGGTCAGATCAGTTTGGTCAGTAATGACTTTGACTATGTTAGAGTAAAAATATCCTGGAGGAATCGTCTGTGCTTTCCGGGCAAGGGAAGTTTTTTCGAGTTCTGTTTTGGAAGAACCAAGGGATTAGTCTCCTGTCCGGATATCCGTGGGTGAGGCCCCGAGTGAGAGGACCCTGCACCGCGCAAGGAGTGCTACTTCCACTGCTAGCAACCCCGAATCCGTTACACGGAGGGGGCAGGGATCTTTCATTTACATATTTAGAGTCCATGCATACTAAAAATATGAAAAAGCAATGCGTTTCTAAAGATGGCGCGTTTGTGGCTATATACAAATATTTTTGCCTATTCTACCCACATTAGCGTGTAGACTAGATACCTTTCGATTCTTTTGACTGGTTATACGACCATATTCTGAGTTTTTATCAAAGAGTTATGGCCGAAAAAATTTATTGATTCTATTGTTAGGGTCTCTACACAAGGAAAACTGTAAGAAGGCAACAAGTAGCCTCAAGGTAATCCTAGAGCTTGAGATGTATATATCCCTTCATTCTTATCTAATATCTTAGAAAAGAAGGTTAGATTGCTATGGTCTTTCGGAGGAAGAGACTAAAACTCCATAGCTTTTCTTTTAAAGAAAGAATAGTATGCCGTAGCCCTGTAAGAGAAGGCTATTTTGCCATAGACCTTGGAAAGAGAGAAAAGTCAGAGTACGAGTAAGAGGAGATAAATCTTGGGGATGATTGGATGATTTTGATCATAAGAGAAGGTATTAGAAAACTCTCTATTCTCATATATCAAGTTCTGAAACTCTTATTAGCGAGCAAAGACAATGATAAACGACAAATTTCTAAGGTATATATATATTTTGTTTTTCAATTATATATAATTCTTAGGGGTTGAGGTATGGCCTCGGCTTCTCTATTAATTGTTAATAGTGATCTATTTGATTGATTTACTAGTTAAAGTTTGTATTCTTTTAAACAATAGCATATGTCTTAATAAAGAATGTCTTATCACAATCTCAAGTTGAAATGCTAAAATCTTTGTGAAAAGGATTGTTTTCTTAAGAAGGTAACATGGATTCTAGTCCTATGGTAACATTGTTTTCTTAAGAAGGTAACATGGATTCTAGTCCTATAGTTTAGTTGAGTAAATGGATTGTTATCTTGGTTAAATTAAGGTACAAGTACAACTCTCCTTGCCTTGACATTGCTCCGTCCTTGTGCTTGTATAGCCGGACGGCGGACATTAGTAAGGCCTGGAGTTGGCCCATGGTATCCCTCATACCATTGGGAGAATGAGGTTCGTTGATTGAGGCGAGTGATTGTGATGCTGCCTAGTTCTAAGGGCCCAGGCTAGTGTAGTGAATTAGCCCACCCTAGTGCGTAGACATCCCTCTGAGCGGCAGGAGGATCGAACGATGGAGCCTGAGAGGGCGACAGGCTGGCTTGAGTCCTCGCCATCGGACAATGAGGTGTATGGTCCCGTAGGGTTTTGCCCCAGCATGTAGAGGCTAGAAGGTCGAATTCTAGATCATCGACAGTATAAAGGAAAAGAATAAGAGAGCTGGTTTGGCTTGTATGGAATTGATTAATGTATAAACTTTTTTTTATAAATCTTGTCTTTGGCATTATTGTACTGTGAAAAAAGGCTATTTTAACAAACCTTGTGAAAAGGGCCTTAATTAAAAAACATGTTTATTTATGTCAAACAGTGTGGTAGGATTAATGAGAAAACAAATTAACGCGTGAGTAGGGTGGAAAGTGGGAGGATGGAATGCCCCAATGGCACCATTCTACGGACGGGTGGACCCAATTAGTTGGGTAGCTTTCCAACAAATCAAGTGAAACCCTATGTGTAAGATTCCTCCCTAGCCTCTCAAGATGTCCAGCATCTTCCCCCTGTAATCAAATCCCTCTTCAAAAATATAAAAGATCTTGTTTCTACCTATTTTGACCTAGAGAGAGAAAATATTCTAGAGAGAGAATATTCAGATTTTGAATATTTTTAGATGGAAAAATATATCTTCTTATTAAAATAAGCTCCCCGGGAATAGAAGTTCAAAAAGATTTTCAGAAGGTGCATTAGAAATCAAGTATAATCTGTTCAAGAGGCCTTATCCTAGGGGTCTAGATTTTCAAAAAATTTCAAATTAAGGTTTTGAGGGGCCAATCAAATTCATCCAAATATATGATTCAAAAAATAGAAATAAGTATTATGTTTTATTATTCTAAAAGAGTAATCTCTATCGTTTCTATATTCTAAAAGTGTCATTTTCATGTATAGAAGATGCATATTGATTATTTTTTTATGCATAAAAAAATAAATTTTTTATTATGAAAGTGTTACTTTCATCAAAATGAATTTTTATGCATAAAAGAATAATTTTTTTTATTATGAAAGTGTTACTTTCATCAAAATGGATTTTTATGCATAAAAGAATAAATTTTTTATTATGATATTGTTACTTTCATCAAAATGGATTTTTATGCATAAAAGAATAAATTTTTTATTATGAAAGTGCTACTTTCATCAAAATGGATTTTTATGCCTAAAAGAATAATTTTTATTATTATGAAAGTGTTACTTTCATCAAAATGGATTTTTGTGCATAAAAAAATAATTTTTTATTATGATAGTGTTACTTTCATCAAAATGGATTTTTATGCATAAAAGAATAAATTTTTTATTATGAAAGTGTTACTTTTATCAAAATGGATTTTTATGCATAAAAGAATATTTTTTTTAATATGAAAGTGTTACTTTCATCAAAATGGATTTTATGTATAAAAGAATTTTTTTTAATTATGAAAGTGTTACTTTCATCAAAATGGATTTTATGCATAAAAGAATTTTTTTTAAATTATAAAAGAGTTACTTTCATCATTATTGATTTTTATGCATAAAGGGATGCATAAAAGATTTTTTTAAATTATAAAAGTGTTACTTTTATCATTATTGCTTTCTATGTATAAAAGTATGCATGAAATAATAGTTTTTTAAATTATAAAAGTGTTACTTTCATCATTATTGATTTCTATGCATAAAGGGATGCATAAAAGAAATTTTTTTAATTATAAAAGTGTTACTTTTATCATTATTAATTTTTATGCATAAAAGTATGCATGAAAGAATAATTTTTTATTATAAAAGTGTTACTTTCATCATTATTGATTTTTATGCATAAAGGGATACATAAAAGATTTTTTTTAATTATAAAAGTGTTACTTTTATCTTTTTTGATTTTTATGCATAAAAGTATGCATGAAAGAATATTTTTTTATTATAAAAGTGTTACTTTCATCATTATTGATTTTTATGCATAAAATAATACATAAAAGAAAATTTTTTATTGTAAAAGTGTTACTTTCACTAATATCGATTTTTATGCATAAAAGGATGCCTAAAAGAATTTTATTTTTATATCAAAATAAGAGTTTCTTTAATCCTATGCCTAATTCCCCTGAAAATTGGTAAATGATTAAGTAAATACTCTATGAAAGAAAATCCTACCGTTTCATATTCTCTAAGATGACAATGAGAAAATTCAGTGAAATTATCAAAATCGGAATTTTAGATAAATGATTTCTCATAGGAAGTTCAAGAAGAACCTTTCCCAGACTCAAAACCTGAATCAGACTATGACCAAGACATAACTCCTTCGTCAGTTTCAAGAAATGATGATGTGACCAGTCCCATGATCTACACTCAAATCACCCACCGATTCTGAAACTAAGTTGAGACCTTTGATTTTGATCTGAGGATTAAGAATTCAGAATTTGAGGAATTATGCTTGGAAATCCAGATTGTGATCTAGAAGTCTCTGGATACGGAATTAAGATATACTCATTGTATTCAAAAGAAAATCAAAACTAAAAACTTGCATAAAAACCCTGTTTTCTTAAAGGATTATCTTACGCCAGAATGCTGGAGGGAGCATTTAGTATATATGTTTTCTAAGGGAAGTTTGGTTCCAACAGCTGGCAGGGATTGTTCAAAGGAAAGCTCACGCGGCAAAGCCTCGGTATGGTTAAAATGGTACACTTTCGGTACGATGGATGAGGGCCGACGAAGCAGTCCCTCCCTGAGTGAAGTGCCAGGACACCTAAGGAGGATCCTGGAGGGTTTTGACCAGGTGATGCATGGGCTCGCGGTGCCGAGGACACCCATGCGTATGTCGAGGAAGATATTGTATGATGGACCAATGTTTATATGTATGAAGATATTGTATGTCGAGGAAGATATTATATGATGGACCAATGTTTATTGTAATCTATTAATGGATCTCGTTGTTGACCCGCTGGCTTCAACGGAGAGTCCAGAGTGATACTGTTTTGTGAGAAACAAAGACTCAATAGGAATTTTGAGTTATGACATGTGTAACCACCAGTAATTGTTTGTCAATGGATTGTTTTATAAGTTAAAGTTTAAAGAGGAGTGTGTGCGTATCTGTATTCTAAAGCAAAAGTTAAGAAAGGCATTCAATTATGGGTGGGTGAGTACTTGTCTGGTTCTACTATTCTAGTGGTTGGGCGGTGGCTAACCCATGGGCCGGATGGGGTTAAAGAGGAGTGTGTGCGTATCTGTATTCTAAAGCAAAAGTTAAGAAAGGCATTCAATTATGGGTGGGTGAGTACTTGTCTGGTTCTACTATTCCAGTGGTTGGGCGGTGGCTAACCCATTGGGCGGTGGCTAACCCATGGGCCGGATGGGGTTAGGCTAGAATGTGTAGAGTTCTTATAATAAAATTGATATAGATAGGAATACGCTTAGAACTCGAGTAGTTAATTAGAATCCTGAAGACTTCTCTAAAGAATAAATCAACGGCTGTGCCTGATTCAATCAGGAAAAAAGCGTTGATTCATTCAAGTTAAGTTTGTAATAGTTTCCCTTCTATCTGGTTTATTTCGATAAAGATTAGTTCAGTATCTTGAGCTCTTTAGAAAAATTCGTTAAGAAAATAAAAATGGTGGAATCGTCCCCGCTTTCCGGGCATGGGAAATTTTCCCAGTTTCGGTTTTGGGAATGACCACCAGCCTAGTCTCATGCCCAGACATTCAAGGGCAAGGCCCCGAGTGTGAGAAACCCTGCCCTGCATAACAAGAGGAAGCTACTTCTGCTGTTACCATCCAGGAATCTGGTGCGCAGAGGGGCAGTGGGATCTCACAGTTGGTATCAGAGCACTGTTGTAAAATTTACGGAACAGCAGCAAAAATTGCTTAAAATTTTAAAGTAAATCTGGGAAATAATATTTTCACTTGTTAAAATTATAATGAATAAACTTTAAAAAAAATAAAAACTTATAAATTGAATTGGAAATTATAGATGGAAGTTCCATACTTATCCGGTATTCCCGACCTCACCCAGTCTCAAAATATGACTGCGTTCGCCTTCGAGCATCTCATCTCTTCCGCTTCAACTCGAACAAGCTGAGCGACTCGCACTCCATTTCGAGGATTTATATTTTCCTGACCTAGCGGAGAGACAACAACATAAGTGGTTTGCAGGGCAGTATGTCCACGCCTCTTGCGATCGGCGTGTAATGCTGTGGCAGAACCTCTCATTGGCAATGATTCTGTTAAAGCTGAAAATGTTGCGTGGTGTCATTCTATATCATTCAACGCCTCAGAATTTCAGACTTTCATGCTAATTCTATAGACTCCTTAGTTGTTTTATTCCTAAGGAGAAGATAATAGCTCCCTTGTCAGTAAGTGAACGTTTGTATCAGGGCATGGCTATGGCCTAGTACCGTCGTCTTATGCATCTCCCGAGGAGATTTTTAATTTTGGAGCCGAGCTGCTCTATGTACATATTGCAACTTTTATATAAATAAAGAAATGTTTTTTGGAGAAAAATTCCCTGTTGTATAAGTGATTGTTTATAAACGATCTGAGAAAAAAAATCTGTATCGGACATATGTCATAGATCTCCAATAAGATCATTGTCTTGTTTAAGAAATTGTTTTCCAAACCTCTTAAGTCTTAGGATCTCGTGGATGATATCAAAATAAAAGTTTAATAATATATAAATTTTTGGTAGAATCGTGAGATGAGGAAATCATGGCTGTCAGCCAAACCCTCTCGCTGAAGATGACGAGCTTAACCCTGATGTTCGCAAGGCTCTCATAGGACTCAGCCACCAGGACCCTTCAAAGGAGAAGGGGAGAACCTGGGCGAGGCTGTGGAGAAATGGGTGGAAGCCATGGAAGAATATTTTGACATCACAGGCTACAATGAGCGGAGCAAAATGGCTCTTGCCAGGCTGAAAATAGTGGAAATAGCTAGGGTAGCATGGAGGAACCTGTGACACCAACCGTCTAGACAGAAATACTCAGTCTTGGACCGACCTTAAAACCTATTTGAGAAAGAGATTTTGTCCCCCTGGATTTTTGGAAATCAAAATGAACGAATTCTTAGAGCTAAAGAATGGGAGCAAAACCATCAAGGAATATCACCGGGCCTTTGCTCTTCTACTCAAATATTCACCACCTCTAGATGAAGATCAACTCATGGCCAGATTCATTCGGGGGATGAACGAACCCTTGGAAACACTGGTCAAAAATGCCAAGCCAGTGTCCATGGCTGAAGCTGTCAGAATGGCGAAGGACTTTGCCAAAGCCTTCATCGTAAAAGTCTTGCCAAAGCCAGCTCCCTCATCCTTCAAGAGATTTCAGTCACCGGGAAGTTCTTCCAACTTTTTGCCTCCAAAGAGACACCAAGGTCCTAACCAGAATGTGGAGACGGGAAGCTTTAGAAATGAAGGAAGACCTTTCCCCCGAAGTACATTCTTCGAAACTCTGGCTCTCTCCAAAATGCAAAGAAAATACCTTCAAAGTGAGAACAGATGCTTTGGATGTCAAGGACTTGGGCACCAGCTCAAGGATTGCCCCTCTCCTTCTGTGGGCCAAGGAAGCTAGGGTCCTAGAGTTCCGAGACAGACTCCTTCTTATCAGTCCAATCAGGGTCCCCTGTGCTAGAATCAGGGAAATCCTAGGAGAACTCAAGCTCAGCCATCTAACTCTGTCCAAAGTAGCCTCAGAACTCCTTCCCAGAACTGGGACAACCAAAGAGAAAGAGTTCTGCCTCAGACTGCAGCAGCAGCTAGAGCAGTCACAATTGCAAAAGTAGTGGAAGAGGAAAGAGGAACAGATTTATGAAAACCAAGGGCCAAATCATCAATTCTCCGTCATCTTAATACTCCAGCCGAGTATCAGGGTAAGCCTTTTAAGATTTTGATTGATTCAGGCAGTACTCATTCTTTCATTTCCCCTGGATGCTTGCGTAAGCTAGTCTTAGATCAGAAATCAGGGAAACCTATGCAAGTTGAATTGGCAAGTGGGAAGATTCTTTTCACTCACCTTGAGACAGGATCGTATTCAGTTCAATCTAGATGAGAATTTAACTGACTGTCAGTCCAGAGTTATACCTTTGAGAGTTTTTGATGGGATCCTTGGAATGGATTGGCTCCACAAAAATCAAGCTGACATTCACAGTCATAATGGAACCATCTCCTTCCGTGACCTTCACGGAAACAAAGTTCAAGGAACCAGAATTTCAGGATCCCCTAGTCTGCAGTTATTAGTAAAAGCTTCTAAGTTACTAAAAGGACTTAGAAAGAAGAAGCGCATTTATCTTGTCAAAATGAATCCGATAGACTCAAAGTTAAAAGCTAAAGAACCTGAATGGTTAAGTGAATATGATGATTTATTCCCAGCAAAATTAACAGAGATGCCTCTAATTCGGGAAGTAGATCATGTGATAGAATTGACCCCAGGAGGTGAGCCAGTAGCCCTGTGCACGTACAAAATGCCAGTTCTTGAAGCCATCAAACTCAAGGAACAGCTTAGACAGCTGTTGGAACAAGGGTTTGTAAAACTCGGTGTTTCACCTTGGGGTGCGCCAGTTCTCTTTCAGAAAAAGAAAGATGGAACGCTAAGACTCTGTGTGGACTACAGAGGTCTAAATCAGCTGACAGTTAAGAATAAGTATCCTATCCCCAGAATCGAGAAGTTCTTCCAACTTTCTACCTCCAAAGAGACACCAAGGTCCTAACCAGAATGTGGAGATGGGAAGCTTTAGAAATGAAGGAAGACCTTCCCCCCAAAGTACATTCTCTGAAACTCTGGCTCTCTTTAGAATGCAAAGAGAAGACCTTCGAAGTGAGAACAGATACTTTGGATGTCAAGGACTTGGGCACCAGCTCAAGGATTGCCCCTCTTCTTCTGTGGGCCAAGGAAGCCAGGGTCCCAGAGTTCCGAGACAGATTCCTTCTTATCAGTCCACCAATCAGGGTCCCCCATGCTAGAATCAGGGAAATCCCAAGAGAACTCAAGCTTAGCCGTCTGCCTCTGTTTAGAGTAGCCTCAAAACTCCTTCCTAGAACTGGGGCAACCAAAGAGAGAGAGTTCTGCCTCAGACTGCAGCAGCCAGAGTAGTCACAATTGCAGAAGTAGTGGAAGAGGAAAGAGGACAGATTTATGCTGCAATTGAAAACCAAGGGCCAAATCGTCAATTCTCCATCATCAATACTCCAGCTAAGTATCAGGGTAAGCCTTTTAAGCTCTTGATTGATTCAGGCAGTACTCATTCTTTCATTTCCCCTGGATGCTTACGTAAGCTAGTCTTAGATCAGAAATCAGGGAAACCTATGCAAGTTGAATTGGCAAGTGGGAAGATTCTTTTCACTCACCTTGAGACAGGATCGTATTCAGTTCAATCTAGATGGGAATTTAACTGACTGTCAGTCCAGAGTTATACCTTTGAGAGTTTTTGACGAGATCCTTGGAATGGATTGGCTCCACAAAAATCAAGCTGATATTCACTGTCATAATGGAACTATCTCCTTCCGTGACCTTCACGGAAACAAAGTTCAAGGAACCAGAATTTCAGGATCCCCTAGTCTGCAGTTATTAGTAAAAGCTTCTAAGTTACTAAAAGGACTTAGAAAGAAGAAGTGCATTTATCTTGTCAAAATGAATCCGATAGACTCAAAGTTAAAAGCTAAAGAACCTGAATGGTTAAGTGAATATGATGATTTATTCCCAGCAGAATTAACAGAGATGCCTCCAATTCGGGAAGTAGATCATGTGATAGAATTGACCCCAGGAGCTCAGCCACCAGTAGCCCTGCGCACGTACAAAATGCTAGTTCTTGAAGCCATCAAACTCAAGGAACAGCTTAGACAGCTATTGGAACAAGGGTTTGTAAAACCCAGTGTGTCACCTTGGGGTGTGCCAGTTCTCTTTCAGAAAAAGAAAGATGGAACGCTAAGGTCTAAATCAGCTGAGAGTTAAGAATAAGTATCCTATCCCCAGAATCGGGAAGTTCTTCCAACTTTCTGCCTCCAAAGAGACACCAAGGTCCTAACTAGAATGTGGAGATGGGAAGCTTTAGAAATGAAGGAAGACCTTTCCCCCGAAGTACATTCTCTGGAACTCTGGCTCTCTCCAGAATGCAAAGAGAAGACCTTCGAAGTGAGAACAGATGCTTTGGGGATGTCAAGGACTTGGGCACCAGCTCAAGGATTGCCCCTCTTCTTAAGACAGCCATCAATACTCGGTATGGGCATTATGAATTCACTGTCATGCCGTTTGGATTGACAAATGTCCCAGCTACATTCAATCGCTTAATGCAAGACATTCTCAGAGAATTCTTGGATGATTTTTGTTGAGATATTGAGCTCGTCTAGTGAGGCGGTGGACATTGATGACCTGCCTGGGGGATAGGCCCCACACTTACACCACTGGCATGGTTGGTGAGATCTTGGGTGATATGCGGCCAGTGGGATGACAGGCTGTGTGACAGCCATTCTAGAGACTGGCATAGTTATAGTGCCAGCTCATTTAGTCGGGTTCACACTATAGAGAACCCATGTATGTATTTGGTTGAGTACCTTTCATATTGTGTGTACTCTTATTCTTGTATATGGTGTGTTGAGTGTTGAGTAGAGAAGAAGAAGATTTCAGCCTCTCACCTTGTGTGTTCTCTATTAGGGGTTTGTGAGTGTGTGTGTGTGTGCTTACAAGAGCTCAAGCTCTCTTCCCCCCTGAATCTTTTCATGGTATCAGAGCCTGGTTCGTGCTAAGGGCTGAGCTGCAAGCAAGAGAACCACAAGAAGCGGTACGAGGGTAAGAGCTTCAACTACTCTTCCCTATTTGTGTTGGTGACTACACCCTTGTCGGGAGCTCTATAGGAGGCACCGGCAAACGATCTCTGATTGAGGAGCTTTCTTCGCGGGAGTAAAGCTATAGGGCAACTATATAGTCCTATTGGACTGAATTTTCAGGCCGAAAACGCGTTTCGGGCGCGTCTGGACCTCTGTTTTTCAAGAAGCAGGCGATTTCGAGCACTGCAGATAAGTCATCGATTCTCTGCAAAACTCTGTTTTAAGAACTATAGGAAGACAGATTGACTATGCAGGCACTGTGGGTGCTGCAAAGAGGTCTACAGTTGTCATTGGGTGTATGTATGCACATTGAAGTCACTGGTTGTGACATTTGAGAGTACTACAGTACCGCTGCAGGAAATACAGCATTTGTGCAAAAAAACCAGAGTGCTGTTTCTGGTAAAATTGTGTGTTTGGCAAGATGTCAAATGATGGGATAACCCAGATTGTGGCTGAGAAGCTTGATAAGAATAACTTCCATGCTTGGAGGTTTAGGTTGACAAATTTCCTGATGGGAAAAGGCTATTGGGACTACATGGAAGGTGAGCATGAAGAGGCACCAGAGATACCGGACATAAATCCGACTGCTGTAGATGTGAAAGAGTTTAAAGACTGGAACCAAGGAGCCAGGAAGGTTATGTATTGGTGGCTATCTATTAGTATACAGGACACCATGATTGGGCACATTCAGGATGCCAAGTCCCCCAAGGAGGCATGGGACACCTTGGTAAAGCTCTATGAAATAAATACCAAGGCATGTAAGATACAATTGAAGAATGAACTTCATACTGTGGAGAAAAAGAGCATGTCTGTGAATGACTATGCGCTGAAGATAAAGGGTATTGTGGAATCCCTTGCATCTATTGGTGTGTCAGTAGATGATGATGACAAGGTGGAAGTTTGTCTACGTGGTCTCGGGCCACAATACAAGGCGTTCAAGACGTCTATTCAGACTCGGGAAAACATTCCCAACTTTACAAATTTGGTGTCTATGCTGATTATCGAAGAGAAGAGCTTGGGTGAAGACCAACAGTCTTCACAAAGCAAAAACAGTTCAGAGCAACAGGCCTTCTACACGAGTTCAGGAAGAGGACGAGGTAGAGGAGGCCGTGGACGCGGTCAAGGAGGTGGCCGAACAGGTAATCAGAATTATGGCAAGCAGCAACAGCAACAACAACAGTCCCAAAATCAACAACAACAACCACACGCAGGTGGAAGAGGCAAATTCAGAGGTAGGGGAGTCAAAGAGGCCGTGGAAATTGGTAAAGGCAATATAATGATGCACGTGAATGCTATTATTGTGGTAAGCCTGGACATGTGTAGGCAGAATGTTATAAGAAGCAGGCTGACATGCAAAATGGAAAAGTGCAGCAAAACAACTATGCATCCTCAAGCAGAAATAATGAGGATAATGAAAGGTTGTTTGTTATGCAGCATGTCGTGAATGCCATGTCTGAAAATGTTAATGGAGCACAAAAAGATAATGTATGGTATGTGGATTCAGGCGCTTCGAACCACATGACGAGTCATGGGGAGTGGTTCAAGGAGATGAAAAACCCGGAAAGACCAGGTTTTGTGGAAACAGGGGATGACACTGCTCATCCAATTGACCATGTTGGAGATGTGCCATTGTCTATGCAGGATGGCAAAGTGAAGTACCTTGCAGATGTACTTCATGTACCAAACATAACAAAGAATCTGGTTTCAGTTGGCCAGATGATTGAGCAAGGTTTGCAGGTTAGGTTTAACCCTGATGGGTGTTATGTTGAAGATTTCAAAGACAAGTGCAGGTTGGTTGCAAAAGGCAACAGAGTGGGCAGAATGGATTAGATGCTTGGATGTAAACCCTATAAATTGAGGCATTGGCCTAATGAGAATTTGCTGGTTTTTGATTATCCATGCCTACATTAAGCTATCAATTAATTGCTCATTAATCACATCTTAATTATCATCTAATCTCTTTTCTAATGATATTGATTCTAGCATTTGATCCACCATAGCTCATCACATTGCTGCAAATTTAACAAATGGCACTGAGATTGGCTTACAATCAACCATCCCATACTTGGATAACATGTCCAATCCATACTATCTCTATGATAGCCAAACACCCTCATGTGTACGAATGACCTCAATTCCCAAAAAGTAGCACAGATCTCCCAAATCCTTCATCTCAAACTTCCTTTTGAGAAGACTTTTCACATGCTCAATCTCTTCCAAGTTGTCAGCCCCAACAATAAGATCATCTACATAGATGGTGATGATCAAATACCCTTATCACTCTTCCACACATACAAAGAGTGACTTGCATTTGCCATATGAAAACCAATAGTGACAAGATACTCAGCAATCCTGTCATGCCATGCTCGTGGAGCTTTCTTCAGCCCATAAAAAGCCTTACAAAGCTTACATACATACTCTGAGTGACCTGTATCCTCAAAACTTGGTGGTTGATCCATATACACCTCTTCTTGCAAGTCACCATGCAAGAACACATTTTTTACATGATTTGATGTAAAAACCAGCCTTTAGCTGCAACCGCCGCAATCACAACTCTCACAGTTGCCATCTTTACAACTGGGAAAAATGTCTCCTCAATAATCAATTCCATGTGTCTATGCATATCCTTTGGCTACCAATCTAGCCTTATACGTACTTATGCTACCATCACTATTATGTTTCACCTTATACACCCACTTACAACCAATAGCTTTCTTGCTTTCAGGTAATGGCACCAAATCTTAAGTCTAATTTCCATACAACGCATCCATATCCTCATCCATAGCTTTCTCCCAACACACATTTCCAATAGCCTCATCAAAACATGTGGGTTCTACAACTTGCACAACTTTTGCCATATAAGCATAGTGATGTGTCACATAACCATCATAAGTCAACCTCTACACAAGGTTTTTGACTCTTCCAGATCTTCGTAACTTTGCATTCATGGCTTCCATAGCCTTCTTCACACCAAGTGTACTCATTGTTGGAATCCCAAGCTCGTCATTAAGGCTCATCTTCAAGCCACTAGACTCTCACCATCAACAAGCTCGTCATTAAGGCTCATCTCCGAGCCACTAGACTCTCACCATCAACAAGAGAATGCCCTGCAAAAATATTGGGCATACCAAGGGGCTCAACCACTTTCTCTTTGCCTTTATGTGAACATTTCCAGGAGTGGTGTAAGGTTCCCCCCTTCCAAAATGGGGGAAACACTTAAGATAGTCTACTAAGTCTTAGCTTGGAGAAAATTTCCTACTCGTCGCCGGCACCTTGACCATGTAAAGATTAAAGGATACGATTTGTAGGTAAGACCTAGTCTTATCCCGCAGGGGGAGCGTGGTCTTCTAAAAGTCAAATTATCCATAGGGTAATTGATCATAATTTGGGCAACTACTAATCTTGATTTCTAGAGACAATGCTTTTTTTTCTCATCCATGCAAGGCACAGCCCCACTGGCCTAGTCTCGTAGAATAGAGTTGCTCGAGAACCTATTTATCTAGCATAGGCACAGCCACTGGCCTAGTCTCCTAGAATAGAGTTGCTCAAGAACCTATTTATCTAGCATAGTGTGAGATCCCACTGCCCCCTCTGCGCACCGGATTCCCGGATGGTAACAGCGGAAGTATCTTCCTCTTGTGCGGGGTAGGGTTTCTCACACTCTGGGCCTCTCCCTCGAATGTCCAGGCACAAGACTAGGCTAGTGGTCATTTCGAAAACCGAAACCGGGAAAATTTTCCATGCCTGGAAAGCGGGGATGATTCCACCATTTTTATTTTCTTAACGAATTTTTCTAACGAGGTCAAGATACTAAACTAATCTTTATCTGAATAAACCAGATAGAAGGGAAACTATTACAGACTTAACTTGAATGAATCAACGCTTTTTTCCTGATTGAATCAGGCACAGCTGTTGATTTATTCTTTAGAGAAGTCTTCAAGATTCTAATTAACTACTCGAGTTCTAAGCGTATTCCTATCTAACCCCATCCGGCCCATGGGTTAACCACTAAAATAGTAGAACCAGACAAGTACTAACCCACCCATAATTGAATGCCTTTCTTAACTTTTGCTTTAGAATACAGATACGCACACACTCCTCTTTAAGCTTTAACTTATAAAACAATCCATTGACAAGGTTACACATGTCATAACTCAAAATTCCCATTGAGTCTTTGTTTCTCACACGAAACAGTATCACTCTGGACTCTCCGTTGAAACCAGCGGGTCAACAACGAGATCCAGTAATAGATTACAACAACAATAAACATTGGTCCATCATACAATATCTTCCTCGACATACGCATGGGTGTCCTCAGCACCGTGAGCCCATGCATCACCTGGTTAGAACCCTCCAGGATCCTCCTTAGATGTCCTGGCACTTCACTCAGGGACCGCTTCGTCTACCCTCGTCCATCGTACCGGAAGCGTACCATTTTAACCATACCGAGGTTGGTCAAGACCTGGGCAGGCTTTGCCGCGTGAGCTGTCCTTTGAACACTCCTCGCCACCCAGCTGTTTTTGCAACCGAACTTCCCTCATATACCAAATGCTCCCTCCAGCATTTTGACGTAAGACAGTCCTTTAAGAAAACAGGGTTTCTATGCAAGTTTTCAGTTTTGATTTTCTTTTGAATACAATGAGTATATCTTAATTCCGTATCCCAAGACTTCTAGATCACAGTCTGGATTTCCAAGTAGAATTCCTTGAATTTTGAATTCTTAATCCTCAGATCAAAATCAAAGGTCTCAACTTAGTTTCAAAATCGGTGGGTGATTTGAGTGTAGATTATGGGACTGGTCACATCGCCATTTCTTGAAACTGACAAAAGAGTTATGTCTTGGTCATAGTTTGATTCAAGTTTTGAGTCTGGAAAGGTTCTTCTTGAACTATCTTTATCAAAGGAAAATATTTCAATTACTACTTTACTGAATTTAAAACTAATCACGAATTCCTATAAGGAATCATTTATCTAAAATTTTGATTTCGATAGTTTCACTGAATTTTCTCATTGTCATCTTAGAGAATATGAAACAGTAGGATTTTCTTTCACAGAGTATTTACTTAATCACCAATTTTCAGGGGAATTAGGCATAGGATTAAAGAGAACTCTTATTTTGATATAAAAATAAAATTCTTTTATGCATCCTTTTATGCATTAGTAGTGAAAGTAACACTTTTACAATAAAAAAAATTCTTTTATGCATTATTTTATGTATAAAAATCAATATTGATGAAAGTAACACTTTTATAATGAAACATATTCTTTCATGCATACTTTTATGCATAAAAATAAAAAATGATAAAAGTAACACTTTTATAATTAAAAAAATTCTTTTATGCATCCCTTTATGCATAAAAATGAATAATGATGAAAGTAATGCTTTTATAATTAAAAAATATTCTTTCATGCATACTTTTATGCATAAAAATCAATAATGACAAAAGTAACACTTTTATAATAAAAAAAAATTTCTTTTATGCATCCCTTTATGCATAAAAATCAATAATGATGAAAGTAACACTTTTATAATTGAAAAAACTATTCTTTCATGCATACTATTTATACATAAAAATCAATAATGATAGAAGTAACACTTTTATAATTTTTAAAAAAATTTCTTTTATGCTTCCCTTTTATGCATAAAAATCAATAATGATGAAAGTAACACTTTTATAATTAAAAAAAATTCTTTTATGCATAAAAATCCATTTTGATGAAAGTAACACTTTCATAATTAAAAAAATATTCTTTTATACATAAAATACATTTTGATGAAAGTAACACTTTCATAATAAAAAAATTATTCTTTTATGCATAAAAATCCATTTTGATGAAAGTAACACTTTCATAATAAAAAATTTAAATTTATTCTTTTATGCATAAAAATCCATTTTGATGAAAGTAATACTGCCATAATTAAAAAAATTATACTTTTATGCATAAAAATCCATTTTGATGAAAGTAACACTTTCATAATAAAAAAATTTATTCCTTTATGCATAAAAATGCATTTTGATTAAAGTAACACTGTCATAGTTAAAAAAAATATTCTTTTATGCATAAAAATCCATTTTGATGAAAGTAACTTTTTCATAATTAAAAAAATTATTCTTTTATGCATAAAAATCCATTTTGAAACACTTTCATAATAAAAAATTTATTCTTTTATATGCATAAAAATCCATTTTGATGAAAGTAACACTGTCATAATAAAAATAATTATTCTTTTATATGCATAAAAATCAAATTTTGATGAAAGTAACACTTTTATAATAATTTTTTTTCCTTTTATGCATAAAAAATAATAAGCAATATGCATCTTGAAAATGACACTTTTAGAATATAGAAACGATAGAGATTACTCTTTTAGAATAATAAAAGATAATACTTATTTCTTTTTTTTTGAAAAATTTCGCCATAACCTCCTTTGTATGGTTGACCATTTTTTAAATTTTCCTACTTATTTTTACTTAACAATTAACCTCAATTGGTTTTAAGCATTCTAAACTAAACTAAAGCATTAACCTCAATCGGTTTTAAGCATTAACCTCAATTGATTTTAAGCATTAACCTCAATTGCTCAATTAATTTTTGAGCATTCTAAACTAAACAATTTTCACTTTTAAATGAGAAATAATATGAAAGTTTAATTCCAACTATTAGTTCACTTAACTAGGATAAAGAAGGGCTGATTTTAAGAATGAGAGAGGGGGGGAAAGCCTTTCCACAAGGCATACCATCCATTTATCACTTCAAACAACACAAAAATTAGAAAGCATAAAAAGAATAAAGAAAAATATAAGATTTCTAACTTACATAAATTCTTGGGAGCTTTCCTTTGGCTTGATGGTTTGAGGGTTCTGCTCTTTTTTGTAACAAGAGTGGCCACCAATCTTTAGAAGAGGGAAAGGCCAAAAACTAGTGAATTATTAAGAAATTCACAGTTCTTGGCTCTTCGGAGGAGTAGAGTAACAGTGCATAAACACTATTATTTTTCAACAAAGGGGGGAGGCTTTTATTTATAGGAAAAAGTCAGCTCCTAACCAAGCAAACTGATTCTAAAATTTTCCAATTTAGTTTGGTCAATTTTTGACCATTTTTAGGTCAGTTTAGCTTACTTTTTGGAACTAGACTTGAATTAGGAGATAGGAGAGATGAAATATCAATTTTTGAAGATTTGAAACTCCATTACATATGTGAATTAGGTGCCTCATTCATGAGGGGGGAATCCCCATTGTGAGGTGTCAAAAATCCTTTTTTTTAGCTTTTCCTTTGGTCCTTAGTCCACTCTTCATCTTATGTGAGTATTTACTCATTTTTGGGGGGATTTTCTTTATTTCTTATATATATCTTCTTCATACATTTGGATAAATTTGATTGGCCCCTCAAAACCTTAATTTGAAATTTTTCAAAAATCCCTAGAATAAGGCCTCTTGAACAGATTATACTTGATTTCTAATGCACCTTTTGAAAATCTTTTTGAACTTCTGTTCCCAGGGAACTTATTTTAATAAGAAGAGATATTTTTCCATCCAAAAATATTCAAAATCTGAATATTCTCTCTCTAAAATATTTTCTCTCTCTAGGTCAAAATAGGTAGAAACAAGATCTTTTATATTTCTGAAGAGGGATTTGATTACAGGGGGGAGATGCTGGACATCTTGAGAGGCTGGGGAGGAATCTTATATTCTCTTCCACTTGAAAAACGCGAGATTTTCTCATCTCGCAAACTGGGGGTAATCTCGCAACAACAGATCGGCTTCTTTCTCCCAAGTGGCATCTTCAAAAGGATAGAACTTCCATTTGACCAATAATTCTCTCAGAATTTTGTTCCTGAGAATCTTTTCTCGAACATCAAGGATTTCTTCAAGTTGGAGTTCCATCTGCCCTTGGGTTGAAGAAGTTAAGATTTCATCATCAAGCACATGATTCGGGCTTGGTACATACTTTTTAAGAAGGCTAACATGAAATACATTATGTACTTTGAGATGAGGAGGCAGAAGAAGTTCGTAGGCTAATTCACCTACTTTCTTTGTAATCAGATATGGTTTACAATATCTTCTTGTACTTCCCAAGAGATAGAGAACTCGAATGGTTTACAATATCTTCTTGTACTTCCCAAGAGATAGAGATATGGTTTACAATATCTTCTTGTACTTCCCAAGAGATAGAGAACTTCTTTTAGGGCGTACTCGAATGAAGACCATATCTGCTTTTTCGAATTCTCTCTATCACACCTCTTCTTATCTGCATACTGCTTCTGTCTATCTTGGGCAGCTTTTATATCTTTGTGAATTGCCTACATCTGCTGCTCCATGTCATCAAGCATCTATCTGGACATATTGACCCTAATCAATGGGTCAAACCAAGTTAACGGAGTTAAGCAATCTTGTCCATACAGAGCTTTGAAAGGGCTAATCCCAATACTTCGGTGATAAGAAGCATTGTAGGCGAACTCGACTAGGTGCAGATAGCTTAGCCACTTCTTGGATTCCCTGCCCACAGCATGACTAAAGTATATCTTCAATTACTTGGTTCACCCTTTCAGTTTGACCATCGGTCTTAGGGTGGTAGGTTGTGCTGCTGAGATCTAAGAAAGTTCCTACTGCTTCAAAAAATGCAATCCAAAATCTTGACGTGAATTTAGGGTCTCGATCACTTACTATTCTTCTGGGTAGGCCATGCAATCTGAAGATTTCCTTTATACTCTGGCCACATCCACTGCAGTGTAGGTTTCTTTTACTGGAATCAGATGGGCAACTTTGGTTAATCTATCAACTACTACGAAGATGGAGTTGTAACCTGACTACACTGAAGGTAATCTAGTAATGAAATCCATACTAAAGGATGTAACTTCCCAGGCATTTTTACTCTTTCGGCCTTGACTTTTTGACAGGTCAGACATTGACGTACATGATTAAGCACATCCTTTTTTAGACCAGGCCAAAAGAAGCTTTTCTTTACAGACATGTAGGTTTTGATGAAACCTGGATGTCCTGCAATAAGGCTGTCATGGGCTTCATTTAGAATTTATCCCTTGGTTCCCTCATCATTGGGAAAGCATAGCCTGCGATTATAATACATAATTCCATCATCCAGGCTGTACCCTTGAACTCGGCTCAACTCCTGTGGAGTTTTGCTTTCCTGCATAAGTAGGGTAGCAATAGGGCCAAAGAATCTATCTTGCATGATCTTCTCTCTTGCTTCAATAATCAAAGGATTTGACACTATAGTAATTGCAAGCAAGGAGGCTTTTGAGGGCATCTGCTACCACATTTTCTTTACCTGGACGACTTGATTTCAAAATCAAATTCCTGCAGGGTTTGCATCCACCTTCTTTGGCGCATGTTGAGATCCTTCCTGAGTGAAGATCCACTTTAAGCTCTGATGATCTGTCATCAAAGGGAATCTTTGACCCAGTAGGTAATGTCTCCATAACTTCAGGGCATATACTACTAAAAGTAGTTCCAGGTCGTGGATAGCATAATTCCTTTCATGCGTTCTGAGTTTTTGGGATTCATAGGCCACTGCATGACCTTCCTGCATGAGTGCACCTCCCAGGGCAGAACCACTAGCATCAGTTACTACCTCAAAGGGTAGAGAGAAGTCTGGCAGCTTCAGAATGGGATTGGTTACCAAGGCGGTCTTCAGCTTATCAAAAGCACTCTGGCACCTAGCAGATCATTGAAACGGAATATTCTTCTTGAGAAGATTAGTCAGGGGGGAAGCTATGAGAGTATACTTTGGTATAAAAATTCTAGACCAACTAGTCAATCCCAAGAATCCTCTGACTTCTTTCATTGTCTTTGGTTCAGGCCAATCTCTATGACTGCTTGGACTTTTGCAAAATCTGGAGAAATTCCATCTTTTGATACCAGAAAGCCTGAGTATTTGACATGGTCGGCAGAGAAAGTGCATTTGCTCTTTTTGGCAAAGAGTTTGTGCTTCCATAGAATCTCAAGAACTTTTCTGACATGAGCTTCATGGTCAGTTGCATTCTTTGAGTAAATCATAATATCATCAAAGAAAAGAAGAACAAAATTGAAAAGATGTAGGGGGGAAGAGAGCTTGAGCTCTTGCAAGCACACACACACACTCACAAAACCCTAATAGAGAACACACAAGGTGAGAGGCTGAAATCTTCTTCTTCTCTACTCAACACTCAACACACCATATACAAGAATAAGAGTACACACAATATGAAAGGTACTCAACCAAATACATACACGGGTTCTCTATAGTGTGAACCCGACTAAATGAGCTAGCTCTATAACTATGCCAGTCTCTAGAATGGCTATCACACAGCCTGTCATCCCACTGGCCGCATATCACCCAAGATCTCACCAACCATGCCAGTGGTGTAAGTGTGGGGCCTATCCCCCAGGCGGGTCATCAGTGTCCACTGCCTCATGAGACGAGCTCGATATCTCAACACTCCCCCTCGAGCTCAACTCCATCTCATATACACCAAGAGAAGCCCTGAATCTACGGAGCTTCTCTGTGCCCAATGCTTTGGTGAAGATGTCAGCTACCTGATCCTCTGTGCTGACATAAACAAGGTCAAGATCTCCTGCCAAGACCTTCTCTCTGACAAAGTGGTAGTGGACCTCTATGTGCTTTGTACGAGCATGAAATACTGGGTTCCTGGCCAACTGTATACTGCTAATGTTGTCACAGAAAATGACAACTTGTCTATCCACTGATAGACCCAAATCTGCAAGTAGCTTTCTCAACCAAGCCACCTCACATGCTGCCATAGCAGCTCCTCTGTACACTCGGCCTCTGTACTGGATAGAGCAACGATAGGCTGCTTCTTGCTGCTCCAAGTCACAGCAGCACTCCCCAAAGAAAACATAAAGCCACTGGTAGATCGTCTGAGATACTACTAGCCCAATCAGCATTTGTGTACCCATGTACACATATCTCTGTCCCAGTCTCATAGAATAGTCCACAATGCAAAGTAGACCTCACATACCCCAGTATGCGTCTCACTGCATCCAAATGCGGTTTCCGTGGAACCTACATAAACTGACTCACCAACCCAACAGCATAGCTCAAATCTGGTCTGGTGATCGTCATGTATATCAAACTTCCTACTAGGCGTCTGGTGATAGTAGGATCCTCCAAGATCTCTCCTAAATCAGCACTCAACTTGCCATTCTGATCCAATGGCATAGAAACAAGCTTACAGCCTGTCATACCATACTTGGACAACATGTCCAAGCCATACTGTCTCTGCAGTAATCCAATACCATGTGGTGACCTAATCACCTCAATGCCCAAGAAATATCTGAGCTCCCCCAGATCCTTCATCTCAAACTTCTGTTTAAGCAAGATCTTTACATCAAAGATCTCTGCATCATGGTCCCCCGTAATGATCAAGTCATCTACATAGATGACAACAAGCACAACTCCTCTATCACCATGTCTCACATACAGCGAGAAATCTGCATTGGCTACATGAAAGCTAATAGTGACAAGATATTCAAAAATCTTGTCAGACCATGCTTTTGGTGCTTGTTTTAAGCCATACAAGGTTTTCTTCAACCTGCAAACATTCTCGGGGTGACCCACATCCTCATATCCAGGTGGTTGCAACATATACACCTCTTCTTACAAATCCCCATGCAAGAATGCATTCTTTACATCCATCTAATATAAAGACCATTGCTTTGATGCAGCCACAGCTATCACAACTCTCACCGTTGCCATCTTGGCAACTGGGTTGAAAGTTTCCTCATAATCAATCCCATATGTCTGCGCATGTCCTTTGGCTACCAATCTAGCCTTGTACCTGTTTATGCTTCCATCACTGTTATGTTTAACTTTGTACACCCACTTGCATCCAATGGCTTTCTTGCCTTTAGGCAATTGCACTAAATCCCAAGTCTCATTTCCATATAGTGCATCCATCTCCTCATCCATAGCTTTCTCCCAACACACATTTCCAACAGCCTCATCAATGCATGTGGGCTCAACAACCTGCACAACCTTTGCCATATATGCATAGTGATGTGCCACATAACCATCATAGGTAAATCTCTGCACAGGATTTTTCACTCTCCCAGATCATCGCAGCTTTTCATTCATGGCTTCCATAGCCTTCTTTACACCAGGTGTTCTCATAGCTGGGATCCCAAGCTCCTCATCAAGGCTCATATCTGAGCCACTAGACTCTCCATTAACATGAGAATGCCCTGCAGAAATGTCAGGCATACCAAGGAGCTCAACCACTTTCTCTTTTCCTTTACGTGATGTACTAATCACATTTGCAGGGCTGGTATTATGACGCAGCCTGCCACTCCATGGTCTATCAACAGACCCACTAGATGAGGACTCTCCTGGTCCACTCAAAGACTGTGATTGCTGACCTGCATTCTGTGCAACCACACTTCCACTCACATCAGCCCCAACAGCTTCTTTTTCAGTAGCATACCAGCTGCTCATCTCATCAAAGACAACATCCCTGCTTACCCTCAACTCACGTGTAGCCGGGTTATAACACCTGTATCCTTTTTGCTCAAGGGAGTATCCAATAAGCACACATTTTTCAGCTTTTGGATCCAGCTTAGTTCTCAGCTCATCTGGCACATGCATATATGCAATGCATCCAAAGACTTTCAGATGAGACAAATCTGGTTTTCTGCCAGTAAACCTCTCCTCTGGAGTTACATCATGTATGACTGCAGTTGGAGTCCTGTTCATGATGTATACTACTGTAGAAACAGCCTCAGCCCAATAGCTATGCGGCATATTCTTCTCTTCCATCAATGCTCGCGCAATCTCAGCAATGTGCCTGTTTTTTCGCTCAGCAACTCCATTTTGCTGCGGAGTGTATCTGCATGTAAACTGTCTCCGAATACCATTCTTCTTCAAAAATTCAGAGAACTCATTGGAGAAGTACTCTCCCCCTCCATCTGACCTTAGGCACTTTACATATTTCCCTATTTTCTTTTTAACCAAAACTCTGAAATTCTGAAAGTGAGTGAACACCTCACTCTTCTCCTTCATGAAATATACCCACACTTTCCTTGTGTGGTCATCAATGAAAGTCACATAATACCTGCAGCCTCCCATAGATATGGTCTTTGTAGGACCCCATACATCTGAATGCACAACATCTAGTGCATTTTTGCTCACATATCTGTTACGTGTAAACACATGCTTTGTTTTCTTCCCAAATTGGCATGCTTCACATATTTTTTGCATACCTTCCACTTTAAATTTTGGCAGCCCTGTCATAATTCCTTTTGTCTGCATAGACTTCAATCTCTGCACATTTACATGTCCAATCCTTTTATGCCAAATGTTTGTGTCTGCAACAATTCCTGAACCATTTGCAAACATCGCAGCACTCATTTCAGGCATGTCTACATTCAATGTAAACCTCTCCCTAATTCACTCCACCTCTTTTGCTTGATTCTCTCCACCTCTTCCCGGAATATCTCCACACCTCCTAAATTTTTTCATGCTACCCTTTATTCTCTCCCAGTAGATACTTCTCACCTTTTCACAGCTTCTCTCACATTTACAGATTCTCTTTTACAGCCTCTTGTGCTAAGGGCTTGCTCCCGCACACACCCTATTCACTTGTATATTTCAACACCTCCCCTCAAGTGAATACTCCTAGCACACCTAGACCCTATACCAAGTTTCCCTCTTACTTGATAGTCCGCGACCAGTGTCTCAAGTCCCTAAACTCATAGTCCTTGACACTCTCTCTCTCTCTATGTCCAAGGCTACTACAAGTGCCCGTGACCTTGACTAAAGTGCTCACACATACAACTACCACATGGCCTACATCATCAGCAGCTCAGAGGTGGTTTTACTCTATTAGGGTAGGTTACATCGGGTTGTGGGGTTTCTCTCTCTCTCTCTCTCTCTCTCTCTCTCTCTCAGAAAAGATGATTTGACTCCACTTCCTTAGGAGCCTCCATGAAGTTTTTCGATGTCGTTCCTTCTCCATTGGGTTTGCTATAGCAGTCTCTTACCCTGTGTTCTGGCTTTCCACAGTTGTGGCAAGTGAAGGTCCTTCCTCCTACTCTGCCTCTTCCTCGTCCTCATCCCCTCGAGAGAATCCTCCTCGGTTGAAGAATGCCTTTTCTTCTCCAGCTGTTGAGTCTTACCATTTCTTCTCTTTGACTCTGGTCTCTTGCTCTAGTATCTTGTGCAACTTCAATTCAGGTACATTCTTTAATGTTGCTACAATGTTTTCATATTCACCTTTGTCCACACTCTTCAGAAGCACTACTAGTGCCTCATCATCTTCTACCTTTTTGCTAATAGCTGACAGTTGTTGCTTAATGCTTTTATATTTGTTCAAGTGTGTGATTAAAGGTTCACTCTGGTCTCTTGCTCTAGTAGAGCTCCTTCTATCTCGTGCAACTTCAATTCAGGTACATTCTTTAATGTTGCTACAATGTTTTCATATTCACCTTTGTCCACACTCTTCAGAAGCACTACTAGTGCCTCATCATCTTCTACCTTTTTGCTAATAGCTGACAGTTGTTGCTTAATGCTTTTATATTTTTTCAAGTGTGTGATTAAAGGTTCACTTTCCTTCATATCCAGTTTGTATAATTGCATTAAGAGATTTATCTTTGAATTATTTTGCTTGAGTGCCAAATAATTTATTGAGTTCATCCCATGCATCTTTTGCCCATTGTATCCCTGTGATGTGATGAATGATTTCATCATTTAAACTGAGTGCGATAAGTCCTAATGCTTTCTCATTCCTGCTCTTCTACTCATTTTTCCCTCTCACCTCTGGGCATTCATCTCTTCCCTCAACTAGCCCCCACAGATTCTTCCTCATGAGCAAATACATGGTTTTTGTCTGCTATGTGTAAAACCGCTCCCCATTAAATTTGGTTATTTCTTGTGCCATACTCATGATGATGTGAAGGGGATCTTACCTCTTGATCCAATTTCAAGATTCAAGGGTAGTGTCTACCCTTTTACAACTCAATCTAGTGTTTAGGTGGTGATGATTACAACAGATTTATCAGCATAAATTCACCAAAAATTACATTAAACTAAGGGTAACAAATCTATACGGAATGGTTGGAATATCAAACCATCTTCGAATTGCAATCTGAAGTTATAGGGATCTATATCAGATACCCAATGGTTAATTTGAACCCTCAATTACACCAAAAAGTAGTGATTAGTGCTGATTAATCACTTATTAGCAAATTAATCCTCTATTTTGTGTGCAAAAAACAGAGTATGCGGGGAGTCCAGATCTGGGGCCTGAGTTCAAATGAGCTCAAATCCTTTCAAGGCCATCAAAAACAATTAGTCTAGTAGAGGATTAAGCCAAGAAACACAAGATTTGACCAAACATTAAATGCTTAATCTTTGTTTTACCAAAGTCACCCCTGCAGATTTGATGAAGAGCTTGGATCTCACTGTAGACTTGATCAAATAAAAACTGTCTTCACCAGCTTGTAGAGCACCCTTGAAAACCCCTAGGACCAAGAGGAATTAGAGCCATTGTACCTGGTGTAGATAATATCTCAATTTTCTTCAAAAAAATAGGCACTGGTGAATTAGCAAAAATCGGCTGCTCCAGTTGGCAATTTAGCACACCGATTTGATGGGCTGAATGGTGGGCAAGGTGGCTATGTTTGGCTAAGATCTTGGAGGCTATTGTTAAGCCTAGAGGGAGATCAAGCCCCTCCACTAGCTGGGGGTGCAGAGAGCTTGTTAAAAAAGAGGTAAAAATCTAATTATCTACTAATCCTAATTATCCTAATGATTAGCAAGATAATGGGCTCATAAACTTGATGGATTCTAGGCTAGGCTATGATACCATGTTAAATTTGCAGCAATGTGATGAGCTATAGTGGATTAAATGATGCTAGAATCAACATCATTAGAAAAGAGATTAGATAATAATTAAGACATGATTAGTGAGTAATTAATTGATAGCTTAATGTAGGCATGGATAATAAAAAACCAGCAAATTCTCATTAGGCCAATGTCTCAATTTATAGGGTTTACATCCAAGCATCTAATCCCACTAATCTCTCCTTGATTCACTCCACACCTCCTAAATCTCCTCATGCTACCCTTTATTCTCTCCCAGTAGATACTTCTCACCTTTTAACAACTTCTCACCTTTTAACAACTTCTCTCACATTTACAGATTCTCTTTTACAGCCTCTTGCTAAGGGCTTGTTCCTGCACACACCCTATTCACTTGCATTCTGTGCAACCACATTTCCACTCACATCAGTTCCAATAGCTTCTTTTTCAGCAGCATACCAGCTGCTCATCTCATAAAAAACAACATCCCTGCTTACCCTCCTCAACTCACGTGTAGCAGGTTTATAACACCTGTATCCCTTTTGCTCAAGGGAATACCCAATAAACACACATTTTTCAGCTTTTGGATCCAGCTTAGTTCTCAGCTCATTTGGCACATGCACATATGCAATGCATCCACCAAAGACTTTCAGATGAGACAAATCAGGTTTTCTGCCAGTAAACCTCTCCTCTGGAGTTACATCATGTATGGCTACAGTTGGAGTCATGTTCATGATGTAAACTGCTGTAGAAATAGCCTCAGCCCAATAGCTATGCGGTATATTCTTCTCTTCCATCAATGCTCGTGCAATCTCAGTAATGTGCCTGTTTTTTCGCTCAGCAACTCCATTTTGCTACGGAGTGTATCTGCATGTAAACTGTCTCCGAATACCATTCTTCTTCAAAAATTCAGAGAACTCATTGGAGAAGTACTCTCCCCCTCCATCTGACCTTAGGCGCTTTACATATTTCCTTGTTTGCTTTTCAACCATAACTCTGAAATTCTGAAAATGAGTGAACACCTCACTCTTCTCCTTCATGAAGTATACCCACACTTTCCTTATAAATGTCACATAATCCTGTAGCATCCCATAGACATGGTCTTCATAGGATCTCATACATCTGAATGCACAACATCTAGTGCATTTCTGCTCACATTTCTGTTACGTGGAAATACATGCTTTGTTTTCTTTCCAAATTGGCATGCTTCACATATTCTCTGCATACCTTCAACTTTAAACTTTGGCAGCCCATTCACAATTCCTTTAGTCTGCATAGACTTTATTCTCTGCACATTCACATGTCCAATTCTTTTATGACAAATGCTGTGTCTGCAACAATTCCTGAACCATTTGCAAACATTGCAGCACTCACTTCAGGCATGTTTACATTCAACATTCTGCCCACTCTGTTGCCTTTTGCAACCAACATGCACTTGTCTTTAAAGTCTTCAACATAACAACCATCAGGGTTAAACCAAACCTGCAAACCCTGCTCAATCATCTGGCCAACTGAAACTTGATTCTTTGTTATGTTTGGAACATGAAGTACATCTGCAAGGTACTTCACTTTGCCATCCTGCATAGACAATGGCACATCTCCAACATGGGCAATTGGATGAGCAGTGTCATCCCCTGTTTCCATAAAACCTAGTCTTTCAAGGTTTTTCATCTCCTTGAACCACTCCCCACCATGACTTGTCAGTGGTGGTTCGAAGCACTTGAATTAACGTACCATACATCATCTTTATGTGTTGCTTCAACATTTTCAGACATGGCATTAATGACATGCTGCATAACAAACAACCTTTCATTATCCTCATTGTTTCTGCTCGAGGATGCATAGTTGTTTTGCTGCAATTTTCCATTTTGCATGTCAGCCTGCTTCTTATAACAATCTGCCTGCACATGTCTAGGCTTACCAAACAATAAAAGCATCCACGTGTAATATTATACTGCCTTTGCTAATTTCCACGACCTCTTTGACTCCCCCTGCCTCTGAATTGGCCTCTTCCACCTGCGTGTTGTTGTTGTTGTGAATTCTGGGACTGTTGTTGTTGCTACTATTGGCCATAATTTTGATTACCTATTCGGCCACCTCCTTGGCCGCGTCCATGGCCTCCTCTACCTCGTCCTCTTCCTGAACTTGTGTAGAAGGCATGTTGCTCTGAACTGTTTTTGTTTTGTGAAGGTTGTTGGTCTTCACCCAAGCTCTTCTCTTCTATAATCAACATAGACACCAAATCTGTGAAATTGGGAATGTTTTCCCGAGTCTGAATAGATGTCTTGAACGCCTTGTATTGTGGCCCGAGACCACGTAGACAAACTTCCACCTTATCATCTCATCATCTACTACTGAAATGCTAATAGACCTAAGGGATTCCACAATACCCTTGATCTTCAATACATAGTCATTCATAGACATACTCTTTTTCTCCACAGTATGAAGTTCATCCTTCAACTGTATCTTTCGTGCCTTAATATTCATTTCATAGAGTTTTACTAAGGTGTCCCATGCCTCCTTGGGGGACTTGGCATCCTGTATGTGCCCAATCATGGTGTCCTGTATACTGATAGAGAGCCAATACATAACTTTTCTGGCTCCTTGGTTCTAATCCTTGAACTCTTTCACGTCTACAGCAGTCGGATTGATCTCCAGTATCTCCGGTGCCTCTTCATGCTCACCTTCTATGTAGTCCCAGTAACCCTTTCCCATCAGGAAATTTGTCAGCCTGAACCTCCAAGCATGGAAGTTGTTCTTATCAAGCTTCTCAGCAACAATCTGGTTTATGCCATCATTTGACATCTTTCCACACAAATTTAACAGAAACGGCACTCTGGTTTGTCCTGCACAAACTGCTATATTTTCTACAAGCGGTACCGTATTACACTCAAATGTCACAACCAATGACCTCAATGTGCATACATACACCCAATGGCAACTGTTGACCTCCTTGCAGCACACTCAATGTCTACACAACCAATCTATCTTCCTGCAGTTCTTAAAAGAGTTCTGCAGAGAATCGATGACTTACCCGCTGCTGCAGTACTCGAAATCGCCTGCTTTCTGAAAAATGGAGGTCGTAACGCGCCCAAAATGCATTTTTGGCCTAAAAAATGTTGTCCAATAGAATATTATAGTTTCCCTATAGCTTTACTCCCACGAAGAAAGCTCCTCAATTAGAGATCGTTTGCCGGTGCCTCCCGTAGAGCTCCCGACAAGGGTGTAGTCGTGGCCAACACAAATAGGGAAGAGTAGATGAAGCTCTTACCCTTGTACCACTTCCTGTGCTTCTCTTGCTTGCAGTTCAGCCCTTAGCATGAACCACGCTCTGATACCATGAAAAGATGCAGGGGAGAAGAGAGCTTGAGTCTTGCAAGCACACACACACACTCACAAAACCCTAGAAGAGAACACACAAGGTGAGAGGCTGAAAATCTTCTTCTTCTTCACTCAACACAACACACCATATACAAAGATAAGAGTACACACTTATGAAAAGGTACTCAACCAAATACATACTAGGGTTCTCTATAGTGTGAACCCAACTAAATGAGCTAGCGTTATAACTATGCCAGTCTCTAGAATGGCTGTCACACAGCCTCTCATTCCATTGGCCGCATATCACCCATGATCTCTCCAATCATGCCAGTGGTGTAAGTGTGGGGCCTATCCCCCAGTCATCAGTGTTCACCGCCTCACTAGATGAGCTTGATATCTCAACAAGGGAAGATGAGGGGGTACAAGATGTGACCGTTGATGGTTAGGAGATAATGAAGGGGTCGTAGTTGTGACCCTTGGATAATAATTTCATCATTAGTGGGCACTGGTCAGTTGGGACGCACTATGAATACGCAAGCGATGAGCCGTGTCAATGCAGCGTAGCTGTTAAATCCATAAAGTACCATTAGTCATTAATAATAGTATGTTGGCATTATAGGTGTGAACCAACCCTAGTATAATGAGTTACTAGCGGTTTGGCATGCAACCTGGATACATGAAGGGCATGTGAATCCTGAGAAAACTAATGTTTTGCAACAAACTCATGTATTCTTTGTATTCTGATGTTTTCAGAGTGTTTGTGATGTCTTCTGTGTTATGCCTGGATGATCAAGATGTAGTGTTGGATAATCTAGGTGAGGGTTTGATGATTTAATCAGAGACTATTTCTATGATAATTCTATTCTTATTAGGTTTATTGTGTTGGGCTTCACCAGAGTACACGTTGGCGATCCTACAATGTTTGAATTATGGGTTCTTGCCATTGAGGCATGAGTATGGGATCATTATTTTGTTTTCCGAACGATCAAGCATTTTTTACAAATCACGTATTTTCCTAAAGCATTTTCCTATAGATTAGGTGCTTATTTATTAGTTTTTTTATTTTTTATATCGATTGTATGTGTGTACATTTTGATTGACTGGCTTATGTGTATTTTCTATATGGATATTGATTTATTGTAGGTTGATATGGAGCTACAGGAGGCTGATGTAATCAAGGAGTTAGAAATGCAGCATGCTTTGCTTGTAGAGATGCTTAGTAGAGTCGAAGCGGGCCAGCAAGTGTGCCTCTTCCCATCTCCACCTTCTCTGGTCTCCCACACCATAGAAAACCTTACTGTAGTAGTAGGAACGTGTGGTGCTGGGTGTGGGCAGGGTTTCAACGTCAACGAAACCCTGATGTAGTGGTACTTCCATGCAAGCACACATATCACTCTGTGCTTTGCATCATTATGCACTCTTAGGGATCGATGTATATTTCCCTATTGTACTATGGTGATTCCACGTAGTGCTCATTTGAGTGTGGTTTGGAGAGCAGGTAAAGACCTTTGTTTCATTTTTACATGTATATAATTTGTCACCAATATGCTAGTTAACACTCACATGTATGGTAGTTGTTGATAGGATGCAGTATGCTAGTTAACAGTCACACTAACATGCTAGTCAACAGTCACCTATGTTAATTAGCACTCAACATTTTCTAGTTAGCAGTCACCTATTCAATAGTATGCTAGTCAACATTTTCTAGTTAGCAGTCACCTATTCAATAGTATGCTAGTCAATAGTCACCTATATGCTAATTTATAGTCCGTAGTATGCTAGTTAGCACTTACCACCAGTATGCTAATTAATAGTGCCAAGTATGCTTGTTAATAGTCACCTATTAACAAGCATGATAGTTAACAATGCTTAGTATGCTTGTTGTTAATAGTCACCTATTAACAACCATAATAGTCCCTAGTATGCTAGTTAGCACTTACCAATATGCTAATTAATAGTGCCAAGTATGCTTGTTAACAGTCACCTATTAACAAGCATGATAGTCCCTAGTATGCTAGTTAGCACTTACCAATATGCTAATTAATAGTGCCAAGTATGCTTGTTAACAGTCACCTATTAACAAGCATGATAGTTAACAATGCCAAGTATGCTTGTTAACAGTCACCTATTAACAAGCATGATAGTTAACAATGCCTAGTATGCTTGTTGTTAATAGTCACCTATTAACAACCATAATAGTTAATAGTGCCCAATATGATAGTTTATAGTCTCCACTATGCTATTTTATAGTCCCCAGTATGCTAGTTAACACTTATCAATATGCTAGTTAACAATGCCCACTATGCCCACTATGCTTGTTAACAGTCACCTATTAACAATGCCTAGTATACTTGTTGTTAATAGTCACCTATTAACAACCATAATAGTTAATAGTGCCCAATATGATAGTTTATAGTCTCCATTATGCTATTTTATAGTCCCCAGTATGCTAGTTAACACTTATCAATATGCTAGTTAACAATGCCCACTATGCTTGTTAACAGTCACCCTGTTAACAAGCATGATAGTTAATAGTGCCCAGTGTGCTAGTTAACACTCCCTAGTATGCTTATTAACAATTTCCAACATATTATTTAACAATCACCTGTTCACTAGGATGCTAGCCAACAACCACCCATGTTAGCTAGCACTTAAATATGTTTAGTTAACAGTCACCTGTTCATTAGCATGCTAGTCAATAGCCAGCTATGTTAGTTAGCACTCAAGTATGTTTTGTTAACAATCACATGTTTACTAGTATTTGACTAGGTCTATTAAAGTTAGCACTCATATGTAGATAGCACCCATACACTAGTGCAGTCAACTACTCCCTAGACTCATATGTTAGATAGCAAATGCTTTCCTGTTTGTACTTATGTTTTCCAGTTGGTTTTTCTATTTTTGTAGCTCTGTTGACATGCAGCTCATCAAGAGACAAACTAATGCCCAAAATATGCTTTCACGTGGGAAAATGGAGAGCAACGTAATAGAGGGTCATATGCACATGCAAGATAAGGGTGGTGAAGACAATGGTTCTTTTGCAGATTTGGCCAATTTGAAGAATGCTACTGATAGTGTGTCGGTGTTGACATACACCTTATTTACGGCATGTCAAATTTGGAGTAGAAAGGTGACATATAGGACCTGAATTATAGTGAGACACAAGAGTTGGAGGAAGAAAAGGTATAGGACCTGATTTATAGTGAGACACAAGAGTTGGAGGAGAAAAAGGTACAGGTTGAATTAGACCACCTGCAAGAGGACGCACTACCGTCTGCCCCATACATATGAAGAAATTGCTGATGTCCTGGAGTTGGAAAGTCAAGGGTATGATCCAAAGATTGTGAATGTAGGAGATGACTCGCCCTTGGGCCACCTTGTAGGTCAGATTTCAAGGAAGAAGAGTCGTGAGCACATGGTGAGCCAAGCATCTCCTGCAAAGAAATGGAAGGTCATAGCAAGTACAACAAAATCCCAGAAACCAAAATCACCTAGTGTAAAAGTTGGCAAAACTCATGCATGCAAGAAACTATGAGGTCACAAGGCTAGGTCTTTCTTTTGTCCATCCTAGTAGCTGCACACCTCATGGAGGTGGTGTATTTTGTAGTTCTCAATTATATTGGAACTATGTTTTGTAAACCAACGATATAATAAAAAATGTCATTTTTTAATCCATGAGTTCCAATTTTGTGTATGAGTGCCTAAGTAGTACAACTTTGTTTGTAGGATACTTTGTTCTAGTGATGTGGGTGCCCCCATGTTTATGTACTACAGTTGATTGGTCAGTAGGGAGTTTAATGCATGTTCTTTGGGTGCCTTTTATCCATGAGTTCTAATTTTGTGTATGAGTGCCTAAGTACTACAACTTTGTTTGCAGGATACTTTGTTCTAGTGATGTGGGTGCCCCCATGTTTATGTATTACAATTGACTGGTCAGTAGGGGGTTTAATGCATGTTCTTTGGGTGCCTCAAGTTTTGTGTTTGGATGCAAGTTTTCAAGCCTGCAATCAATTTAGTGGTGTTTACACATCTAAACATACCAATCATAGTTGATGATGAACAGTTAAAGCCATTGTTGGCCCCTCGATCACAGCCAGTAAAGAAACGAAAACAAAATAAAAGAAAACAGGTAGTCAGGCAAGTGGAAGAAATAGTGATTGATCGAGTGCTACCTGCGGCGGCGGTAACATGTGAAGAGCCGGATTTGAACCAAAAACCAGCTTCAGAGGAGAATGATCACAGAGCATTGATACTAGATCTTAATGGTGTGTTGTTGTGCCATTTTAGGGAAGGTGAATACATTCCAAGGTATATAACACGGATGAAAGAGGTGACATATGCCCCTAGAGAGCGAGTATTTGTCCATGAGGGAGCCTTTGCATTTTTGCTATGGTGCATGGAGAACTTCAATGTGTTTATATGGAGTTGTGCAAGGTCAAAGAATGTAAGCAGGCTACTAAAGGCAGCATTTCTAGAGTCTGCAACCAAATTAGTAGGCCAGATTTTATCCCAGCAACATTGTCAAAGACAGGAAGACAACGCAAAAGTTCCTAGAACAAAAAAGCTGATTTTTTATAAGTGCCTATCTGATTTCTGGAGCCACTGCAAGCAGTTTAATGATTCGAACACTTTGATAGTTGATGATTTAGCTTACAAGTGTTTCAAAAACCCACGTCACTGTTGTTTAATAATTCCAAAGCTTGTAGACATGGAAATGTCAGAAATCACAGGGTTTCTTAATGACAAGATTCTTAATTGGATTTGGCATTAGCCGCTTGTTGTTTGCAGAGAATTGTCCAGAGCATGTAATCGCCAATCTTATGTGTACACTCGTGGATAAAGAGATCTTGGAAGTGTTTTACATGGTAACCAAAAAGGAGCTTTAGAGGGATTTTATACATTTGTGGCCCAATATGTAATTAATACTTCTTTTCACCTCTTGCGGCCTATTCGAGGGGATTTTATAAATTTTTGTAAATTTTTAGCCCAATATGTAATCATTGCAATGAATATACATTCAAAGAATGTGCAGTTTATTAAAGTGTGTATAAACTAACATGTACAGTTTATGAAAGAGTGTTGTTTGTTCAAATGAATCACCTATTGATTAGTTACAACAATCACCTATTCTCTCTAGTTAGTCAATATGTTTAGTTAATAGTCACTTGTATGCTAGTTAACAGTTACTAGTGCTAGTTAACAGTCCCTGGTATGTTTAGTTAATAGTCACTTGTATGCTAGTTAACAGTTACTAGTGCTAGTTAACAGTCCCTGGTATGCTAGTTAACACTCACCTGTATGCTAACTAATAGTTACTATTGCTAGTTAACAATCCCTGGTAAGCTAGTTAACAGTTAGTAGTATGCTAGTTAACAATCCCTAGTATGGTAGCTAACAGTATACCAATCTTCTTTTCATTGGGAAAACAAAGAGGAACCTGCTCTGTTCTCTCTAGTTAGTTCATTAATAGTCTCCTGTATGCTAGCTAACAGTTACCAGTATGCTAGTTAACAGTCACCTGTATGCTAGTTAACAGTCACCTGTATGCTAATATGTGTGTTAATAGTCACCTTTCCACTAGCTAATATGTGTGTTAATAGTTACTAATATGTGTGTTAATAGTTACTAATATTAGCATACAGTCACCTGTATGCTAATATGTGTGTTAATAGTTACTAATATGTGTGTTAATAGTCACCTTTCCACTAGCATGTTGTCAACAATACCTATGTTAGTTAATAGTATACTAGCCTTCTATTCTCTGTCAAAACAAAGAGGCACCTATTCTATTCTCTCTAGTCAGTTTTAACAGTCACATGTATGCTAGTTAATAGTTACCAGTATACTAGTTAACAATCCCCAGTAGTATGCTAATTAATAGTTACTAATATGTTTGTTAACAGTCACCTTTTCACTAGCATGCTATCAATAGAAGTCACCTATGTTAGTTAACAGTCACCTTTTCACTAGCATGCTATCAATAGAAGTCACCTATGTTAGTTAACAGTATACCAATCTTCTGTTCTCTGGGAAAACAAAGAGGCTAGTTAATTAATAGTATACCAATATGCTAGTTAGTTCTCTAGCTAGGTAATTATTAGTCACGTGTATGCTAGTTAACAGTTACCAATATGCTAGTTAACTATGATGAGCTGTGAGTGTTAGTTGACTTAACAAATCCCATAACTCGAGGGTCATGAAATTTTTCTCTCGTTGTGGTGGATAAAGTTGTGATTGAATTGTGGTGAGTCTAGTGGAGAGTTATAATCCAACCATAATTCTTGGGATATTCTCAATAAGATATGTTGGAAGTTCTAGGTCCTCCAAGGTCTCTTCCTTCCGTAATAGCAATTGCACAATGCCTGCAGGACTGTTCAAGGTAACTGCTTGCACAATGCCTATAGGACTGTTCAAGGTAACTGCTTGTAGGACTGTTCAAGGTAACTGCTTGCAGGACTGTTCAAGGTAACTGCTTGCAGGACTGTTCAAGGTAACTTGCAAGATTGTTCAAGGTAACTGCTTGCAAGACTGTTCAAGGTAACTGCTTGCACATGGATTCATCAATTAAATACAACGAGTCACGTATCCAATTACACAATGCCTGCAGGACTGTTCAAGGTAACTACTTGCACAATGCTTGCAGGACTATTCAAGGTAACTGCTTGCAGGACTGTTCAAGGTAACTGCTTGCAGTACTGTTCAAGGTAACTGCTTGCAGGACTGTTCAAGGTAACTGCTTGCAGTACTGTTCAAGGTAACTGCTTGCAGGACTGTTCAAGGTAACTGCTTGCACATGGATTCATCAATTAAATACAACGAGTCATGTATCCAAGTTCCACCAAGGATGACATCATAATCAAGGGAATTTGGGGTAACATGGAATCTAAATTCCACATTTCCACCAATTGTTTAAGTAGCATAGCTAAAGTAACCTGGAACTTTAATATTTTGTCCATTGGCACCTCTTGCAAGACCATTGTCTTTAGGGATGATTTTAGGTTGTTCCAATGACACCCAAGTGTTTATTGTCATGGTGTTATGACTAGCTCAAGCGCTAATCAATGCACGTTTGCACTTAACATCATTGCCCGTAGGGAAATCTAACCATACCATGATAGAATCTTCAAGAGGATCCCATTTCGGTTTCATATTCCCATTCACTTTTATCCTCTTATTGGCCTTCAGCTTTTTCAATAGTACCCAATGTGTACAATGGCACACTTAGTCCTCTAACAACTTTAACTGAGGTCTTTTTGGAATTCTCACAATCCTGTTCTATGTAGCTCTTGATGCCTTGGTATAACTCATGTTTATCCTTTAAAGGTGCAAGCGCTGACGCTATGATGGCTTTGCCACATGAGAGAAGAGCATCCCTCCAAATGAGGATTTGAGAGACTGATTTAATTTTGTAGGGGATTCATTGAATTCCTTACGTACTTTTTCAACCACATAATTTGTGCAATCTGCCTCTAATGACTTATGTAGAGAGTATGTCTTCCTATTGAAAGGAGAAGCGATACTCCTTTGATTTTTGTATTTTGGTTGCTTCTTCAGGTTTGATTTTATAAGGTTCAATCACAACCAGTGATCTTGTATGACACTCAACAATGCTAAGCATGCTCTCCTAAGCTTGCTTTTTGCGTTGCGCATATGTCATGTGATCATGATTTTCAAGTCGGGGTGGTTGGGCGGGTTCTAGTTTCTTGATTGGTTTATGAGGTGCACCTAGTGACGAACTAGAACTCGGTTCATCCTCACTTACTGATGTATTAGAACTTGTTTTATCTTTTTACTTTCCTTGGATTGTCAGGTTTTCATTATGTTTGTCCATGAGACAAGAATGAACTTTCTTTCGGGCTTTTGTATTCTATGTCACACATGTGAGCTTTGTGGTTTGAGTGGTAGCCTTTAGGGTGGATACTTCTGCATCATATGTAGTTTTTGGATCCTTTGGGGTTATGTTCTCCACAGGATCCTTTCCCTTGTCCTTTATTTCAACCTTGGTTTTGACAGTTTGGTTGCCCTTGTTTTTCTTGGGTTTAGATGGTGTTGTTTCCTCTTTTGGTTTCTGCTTTAAAACATGCTCTTTTACCCATTTCAAGTCATTTTCTTTTGCATTCTTTTTTACTATTTGTCGTATATTGGCTTGTAAGCGTGTAAGCACATTCAAAGGCACCATGGACAATTGCCCGTTTTGTATACTCAAGATGTTAAGAGTTATATTCTATGAGACAGGTTGTAGTGAAGCAACTTGCCTTGGAAAATCTTGGAATATGTGATCGATGCCACATCATTCACATACGGGCTGCAAGGTGTGGGCATGGAAGTATTCCAAACTATGCATTCTGCCACCTTGCGTGGTCCACGACAATAAAAACACTGAAGTGTTTACTTAACTACTTCCTGAGAGAAGTTTCTACCCTTTGGACTATTTTTGTTCGGGCACGGGAGATGGAGGTTTTGAGTTAATTTTGTAGGTAAATTAGGACATCGGGCTATGTCGTGTGACCAAAGGTTTTGCAATATATACAGTATAGAAAAATAGACATCTTGTACGCACAATCGGGATTGGGATGGACATAGTGATTGCAATGAACACAAAGGCATTTTGCCCATCACTTGGAGAGGCATTAAGGATGGTTGGTTTTGAGGGGGCTCATCCTCTCTTTAAGATTCTGGTTTAAGCCTTTTAAGCAAGGTTGCATAGAATTCAAGGAATGACAATTTTGACATCAATTTTTCTTTAGCCATTGCTTCACCTTTTATAGAATCTGGAGAAATTCCATCTTTGGATACCAGAAAGCCCAAGTATTCAACATTGTCGATAGAGAAAGTGCATTTGCTCTTTTTTGCAAAGAGTTGGTGCTTCCTTAGAATCTCAAGAACTTTACGGATGTGAGCTTCATGGTCAGCTGCATTCTTTGAGTAAATCAAAATATCATCAAAGAAAAACAAGAACAAAATCATCCAAGTATTCTTTGAGAATGTCCTGGATTAGGCGATTGAATGTAGCTGGGGCATTTGTCAATCCAAACGGCATGATAGTAAATTCATAGTACCCATAGCGAGTATTGATGGTTGTCTTCGGGATATCTTGATCATTAATCCTGATCTGGTAATACCCTGATTTGAGATCTATCTTTGTGAAAATCTGGGCTCCATTTAGCCTATCCAGAAGCTCATCAATTCTGGGGATAGGATACTTATTCTTAACTGTCAGCTGATTGAGACCTATGTAATCCACATAGAGTCTTAACGTTCCATCCTTCTTTTTCTGAAAGAGAACTGGTGCTTCCCAAGGTGAAACACTGGGTCTTACACACCCTTGTTCTAACAGTTGCCTAAGCTATTCCCATGAGTTCAATGGCTTCAGGGACTGGCATTTTGTATGTGCACTGGGTTACTGGCTGAGCTCTAGGGGTCAATTCTATCTCATGATCTACTTCCCGAATCGGAGGCATCTCAGTTAGCTGTGCTGGGAATAAATCATCATACTCACTTAACCATTCTGGTTCTTTACCCTTTAACTTTGTGTCTACTGGATTCATTTTGACAACATAAATGAGCTTCTTCTTTCTAAGTCCTTTTAGTAACCTAGAAGCTTTTACTAATTGCAGATCTAGGTATCCGAAAATTCCAATTCCTTGAACTTTGTTCCCGTGAAGGTCATGGAAGGAATTGGTTCCATTGTGATAGTGAATGTCAACTTGATTTTTGTGGAGCCAATCCATTCTAAGGATTCCGTCGAAAACTCCCAAATGTAAGACTCTAAACTGGCAGTCAGTTACGTTCTTATCTAGATTAAACTGAATACGATCTAGCTCATTGGTGAGTGAAAAGAATCTTCCCACTGGCCAATTCAACTTGCATAGGTTTTCCTGATTTCTGTTCTAAGACTAGCTTACGCAAGCATCCTGGGGAAATAAATGAGTGAGTACTACCTGAATCAATCAAAAGCTTAAATGGCTTACCCTTATACTCAGTTGGAGCATGGATGATAGAGAATTGATGATTTGGCCCTTGGTTTTCAATCGCGGCATAAATCTGACCTCTTTCCTCTTCCACTACTTCTGCTATTGTAACTGCTCTGGCTGCTGCAGATTGGGGCAAAACTCTTTCTCTTTGGTTACCCCAATTTTGGGAGGGAGTTCTAAGATTACTCTGAACAGAGGCAGATGGTTGAGATGGAGTCCCCGATCGCCCTGATTTTGGTAAGACGGACCCTAATATGACTGATACGAAGGGGTTGGTCTCTGCACTCTAGGTCCTTGATTTCCCTGTCCTCTTGACATGGCAGGAGTCGGGCAATCTTTAAGCTGGTGACCAAAACCCTGACACCCAAAACACCTGTTCTCACTTCTAAGCTCATCCCTCTGAATCCTTGAAAGAGGTGGAGCTCCTGAGAAAGTTTTCTGAGGGAAGGGTCTTCCTTCACTTCTGAATTTCCCAGCATCTTGATTCTGATTAGGGCCTTGCTGTCTCTTTGGGGTGGAAAGTTTGAAGCACTTCCTGGGATTTGGAACCTTTTAAATTTTGAGGGTGCATGCTTCGGCAGGACCTTAACAACAAATGCTTTGGCAAAGTCCTTTGCCATTCTGACAGCTTCTGCCCCATTGAGACTAGTTTGGTATTTTTCACTAAAGTGTCCAATGGCTCGTTCATCCCTCGAATGAATCTGGCCACCATCAGCTGCTCTTCATCCAAAAGTGGAGAATATTTGAGGAGAAGGGCAAATGCCTGATGGTATTCTTCAATCGTTCGGCTATCCTGCTTCAGTTCTAAGAACTCATTCATTTTGGTTTCCAGGAAGCCTGGAGGACATAACCTCTTCTCCTAAGGTAAGCTTTAAGATCTGACCAGGACGGTTTGTCTTGCAATGGTTCCTCCATGCGACCGTGGCCATTTCCACAATTTTCAAACTGGCAAGAGCCATCTTGCTCTTCTCGTTATAACCGGCTACATCAAAATACTCTTCCATTGCCTCGATCCATTTTTCCACTACTTCTCCTAACTGTTCCCCTTCACCCTTAAAGGGACCAGGTTGGGATCGGTGTAGGGCTTTATGAACGTCTAACTCTTCATCATCGGTAAGAGGATCCAGTTGCCTATCTCACGGACCGCGCACCTCATGATTCTGACAAAATGATATTTTTATCAACTTAACTTTGTCATGAGATTTATGACTATTTAATTTTTGAGATTTATTTCTTAAATAAATAAATATTCCATCATAATTCTTGAAAACAAGATTCACTCTTATAATTTTATTAACCAATATTCACAACCACAAAAACAATTTGGAATCTTTTGCAAAACATCATTTATTATCAAAAGTTTTTGATATATACATAGAGTGTCTCGGCTCCAAAAGTCATCGCCTCAATCGCGTACGCATAAAAAGGCGATACTGTGATGGAGACATGCTATGATATACATGATTCATCACTGATAATGAAGACATGCTATGATATACATGATTCATCACTGATAATGGTGCTGTAATTCTTCTCCTAGGAATAAAGCGGCTAAGAAGTCTAAAAATACGACAAGAAATTCTAAAATTCCGGGGTGAGTGATTATGGTAAGGTTCCCCCCTTCCACAAATAGGGGCAACGCTTAAGATAGTCCACTAAGTCTTATCTTAGAGAAAATTTCCTACTCATCGACACCTTGACCATATAGAGATTCAAGGATACGATTCATAGGTAAGACCTAGTTCTATCCCACAGGGGGAGCGTGGTCTTCTAAAAATCAAATCACTCATAGGGTAATTGATCATAATTTGGGCAACTACTAGTCTTGATTCCTAGAGACAACGCTTTTTTCCTCATCCATGCAAGGCATCCATGCAAGGCACAGCTGCCACTGGCCTAGTCTTCTAGAATAGAATTGCTTGAGAACCTATTTATCTAAAGTAGGGCTTTCACTTAATATGTTGGAAAGCTACCTGACTAATCGGGTCCACCCGTCCGTAGGATGGTGCCGTCGGGGCATTCCATCCTCCCACTTTCCACCCTACTCACATGTCAATTTGTTTTCTAATTAATCCTTTCACACTATTTGACATAAATAAACATGTTCCTTAATTAAGGCCCTTTTCACAAGGTTTGTTAAAACAGCCTTTTTACACAATACAATAATGCCAAGACAAGATTTTTTTTAAAAAAGTTTATACATGAATCAATTTCATACAAGCCAGATCGGCTCTCTTATTCTTTTCCTTTATACCACCGATGATCTAGAATTCGGCCTTCCAGCCTCTACATGCTAGGCAAAACCCTACGGGACCATACACCTCATCGTCGGCCGCTGACGAGGACTCAAGCCGACCTGTCGCCTCAAGTCGGCCGCTGACGAGGACTCAAGCCGACCTGTCGCCCTCTCAGGCTCCATCACTCGATCCTCCCGCCCCTCAGAGGGATGTCTGCGTACTAGGGTGGGCTAATTCACTGCACTAGCCTGGGCTCTCAGAACCAGGCAGCATATCAATCACTCGCCTCAATCGGCAAACCTCATTCTCCTAATGGTATGAGGGATACCATGGGCCAATTCCGGGCCTTACTAACGTCTCTGCCGTTCGACTACACAAGCATAAGAACGGAGCAGTGTCAAGGCATGGAGAAGTTGTACCTATACCTTAATTTAACCAAGATAATAATCCATTCACTCACTAAACCATAGGACTAGGATCCATGTCACCTTCTTAAGAAAACAATCCTTTTCACAAAGATTTTAGCATTTCAACTTGAGATTACGAGATAAGACATTCTTTATTAAGGCATATGCTATTGTTTAAAAGAATACAAACTATAAATAGTAAATCAATCAAATAGATCACTATAATCAATAGAGAAGCCGGGGCCATACCTCAACCCCTAAGAATGATATATAATTGAAAAACAAAATATGTATATACCTTATAGAAATTTGTCGTTTATCGTTGCCTTTGCTTGTTAACAAGAGCTTTAGAACTTGACATATGAGAATAGAGTCTTCTAATACTTTCTCTTACGATTGAAATCATCTCCTCTTACTCGTACTATGACTCTTCTCTCTTTCTAAGATCTATGGCAAAATAGCCTTCTCTTACAGGGTTACGGCATACTATTCTTTCTCTAAAAGAAAAGCTATGGAGTTTTGGTCTCTTCCTCTGAAAGACCATAGCAATCTAAGCTTCTTTTCTAAGATATTAGATAAGAATGAAGGGATATATACATCTCAAACTCTAGGATTACCTTGAGACTACTTGCTGCCTTCTTACAGTTTTTTCTATGTAGAGACCCTGACAGAATCAACAAATTGTTTTGACCACAACTCTCTGATAAAAATTCAGAATATGGTCATATAACCAGCCAAAAAAACCGGAAGGCATTTGGTCTACAAGCTCAAGTGGGTAGAATAGGCATAAACGTCTGTATATAGCCACAAATGCACCATCTTTAGAAACGCGTTGTTTTTCCACATTTTTAGTATGCATAGACTCTAAATATGTAAAAGTACTCTAAATATGACCTCTTATCATCTAAGTTTGAATTTCTATTTTTGGAGATACTTATCTCTTAATAAAACTATTCTTGTTTTCTTATTTCTTTTAGGATTTTTTGGGAGCTAATATTTTTATTCTAACACTTTTCTAATGTTTCTAGCCTTATTGTCTCACTCTTCTCTAAGTACACTCTCTTTCCTTATTGAAATCTATATTAAAAGAGACACATACATACATGGCTTGGGAGGGACCTTATAATCTCCCCCACTTAAAAGATTCGAGATGTCCTCATCTCGCGAGCTGGGATAGTATCTAAGTAAATCCTCTTGTCTCTTTCAAAGTGGTGTCTCCACTAGGTAAAAATCTTCTTTTGTCTAAACATTGTTCCGAGTCCCTTATTTCATGTGTTTGGCTTGTTTTGTTGTGCCTCCAACCAAAAGGTGTATTATTCTAAAGTTAATTGGCCTTATTACCCTAAGTTCATGCATCCATATACCTCTCAAGTGCTATGAACCTTCGAATTCCTTATTCTATACCTCCATGTAATATGGTACTTAACAAATTGTCATGGTGGAGAAACGTAAGGGAATCAATATTTTATGCAATCTAACCTATGATAGTAATTTCATAATCTTAGTATCGTCTTGTAGAATACCTCTATTCATCTTGCACAATTACTTCACATGAATCTTGTACCAATCCTCTCCTATTTACTCATAGAAATACTTGTTGAATTCGGTTATCTTTAACCCTGCTATCCCTATTTCTTGACCTAATTTTTGCTCTAGCTCATGATTTCTTATAGCCAGGGGTGGGCTTGACATTCCTCTTGAATTACGAGACCTCTTCTTGATTAACATGGAAGGACTCATGTCCTTCTCGATACTTTCTATATAAAAAAACTTTATCACAGTCTCTGGCTATAATTATGGCTTCTGAAATAGAGGATGGTTTCACATTCCTGGTGAGGTTATTCAAAGGTAGATTAAGCTTCCAAATGAATCGATGGAAGAGTTACCTCATCCATCTCTGGAGTAAATCAGAGAAGTTTAACAAAAGTTTGGTGGTATTCTTTTAGGGTCTTCCTTCTTGGGTTAGCTCTCCAAAAATTCATTCATTTTATCCTCTCAAAATCCTAGAGGACAAAACCTTTTACGAAGGTGTACTTTCATGGCATCTCATATAACTGATTCTAGTTCCAATGGTTAGATTGACAATAGTGCTTCCAACTAATTCGGCATTTCTTTCAATTTTTAGACAAGAAAGGGTGAACTTGCTTCTTTCATTATATCCATGAAAAGTTTAAAACTATCAAATACTTATCATAGCACCACATTTAAAGGCAGTCAAGATTAGTACATCTGAGATCTTCATTTTTTTTAGAATTACATATCTGGTGCCTTGGGATTGACACATCCAAAGATTGTCGGGATTAACACGTCTGAGATGATTAGTTTTCTAAAAATTACACATAGCATGATCCTCTAGGAATTATACATCCGAAGTTATTTGTCTGAGATGGGTTCTAGATCTTGGATGATCGTCCTAGTGTAAAGCATCCAATGGATGGCATTCACACATCAACTATTCAAATCTTAATGGAGTTATAATCTTAATAATTTATAATATACAAATTAATGAGATATATCCTAAAAATTTCTCTAAACAAAATTTCGGTCTATCCTTCTAGTCATTCGGTCTCTCACTAGTTTCTTAATTTGATCACCCTATGTTTTTCCTCAAAAGGTTTCCTTCCCACTCTTATTTATCAAATTTAGTGTACAAATATCTTGCGTGTGCACCCCCAAGATACAAGCACAATTTCATAGGATGATTGTCTCAACATGTGAGGATATTCAAATCACTTCTATGGCCAGTAGAGATGATTGATTCGTCCTCATATGATAAACAATCACTTGTTTTAATCCCTTTGATAGTTAACCTTTGAAAAACAAATCCTAGGAACTAAGATCGGCTCTGATACCACTTGTAAGGTTCCCTCCTTCCACAAATAGGGGAAACGCTTAAGATAGTCCACTAAGTCTTATCTTAGAGAAAATTTCCTACTCATCGACACCTTGACCATACAGAGATTCAAGGATACGATTCATAGGTAAGACCTAGTTCTATCTCGCAGGGGGAGCGTGGTCTTCTAAAAATCAAATCACCCATAGGGTAATTGATCATAATTTGGGCAACTACTAGTCTTGATTCCTAGAGACAACGCTTTTTTCCTCATCCATGCAAGGCACAACCGCTGGCCTAGTCTTCTAGAATAGAATCGCTCGAGAACCTATTTATCTAACGTAGGGCTTTTACTTAATATGTTAGAAAGATACCCGACTAATTGGGTCCACCCGTCTGTAGGATGGTGCCATCGGGGCATTCCATCCTCCCACTTTCCACCCTACTCATGCGTCAATTTGTTTTCTAATTAATCCTACCACACTGTTTGACATAAATAAACATGTTCCTTAATTAAGGCCCTTTTCACAAGGTTTGTTAAAACAGCCTTTTTACACAATACAATAATGCCAAGATAAGATTTTTTTAAAAAAAGTTTATACATGAATCAATTTCATACAAGCCAGACCGGCTCTCTTATTCTTTTCCTTTATACCATCGATGATCTAGAATTCGGCCTTCCAGCCTCTACATGCTGGGCAAAACCCTACTAGACCATACACCTCATCGTCGGCCGGTGAGGACTCAAGCCGGCCTATCGCCCTCTCAGGCTCCATCGCTCGATCCTCCCGCCCCTCAGAGGGATGTCTGCGCACTAGGGTGGGCTAATTCACTACACTAGCCTGGGCCCTCAGAACTAGGCAGCATCACAATCACTCGCCTCAATCGGCAAACCTCATTCTCCCAATGGTATGAGGGATACCATGGGCCAACTCCGGGCCTTACTAACGTCTCCGCCGTCCGACTACACAAGCACAAGAACGGGGCAGCGTCAAGGCAGGGAGAAGTTGTACCTGTACCTTAATTTAGCCAAGATAACAATCCATTTACTCACTAAACCATAGGACTAGGATCCATGTCACCTTCTTAAGAAAATAATCCTTTTCACAAAGATTTTAGCATTTCAACTTGAGATTGTGAGATAAGACATTCTTTATTAAGGCATATGCTATTGTTTAAAAGAATACAAATTTTAAATAGTAAATCAATCAAATAGATCACTATAATCAATAGAGAAGCTAGGGCCATACCTCAACCCCTAAGAATGATATATAATTGAAAAACAAAATATGTATATACCTTATAGAAATTTGTCGTTTATCGTTGCCTTTGCTTTTGTTAACAAGAGCTTTAGAACTTAACATATGAGAATAGAGTCTTCTAATACTTTCTCTTACGATTGAAATCATCTCCTCTTACTCGTACTATGACTCTTCTCTCTTTCTAAGATCTATGGCAAAATAGCCTTCTCTTACAGGGTTACGACATACTATTCTTTCTCTAAAAGAAAAGCTATGGAGTTTTGGTCTCTTCCTTTGAAAGACCATAGCAATCTAAGCTTCTTTTCTAAGATATTAGATAAGAATGAAGGGATATATACATCTCAAACTCTAGGATTACTTTGAGGCTACTTGCTCTGTCTTCTTATAGTTTTCCCTGTGTAGAGACCCTGACAGAATCAGCAAATTGTTTTGACCATAACTCTCTGATAAAAACTCAGAATATGGTCATAGAACCAGCAGTCAAAAAAACTGGAAGGGATCTGGTTTACAAGCCTGCGCGGGTAGAATAGGCAAAAACGTTTGTATATAGCCACAAATGCACCATCTTTAGAAACGCGTTGTTTTTCCACATTTTTAGTATGCATAGACTCTAAATATGTAAAAGTACTCTAAATATGACCTCTTATCACCTAAATTCAAATTTCTATTTTTAGAGATACTTATCTCTTAATAGAACTATTCTTGTTTTCTTATTTCTTTTAGGATTTTTTTGGAGCTAATATTTTTATTCTAACACTTTCCTAATGTTTCTAGCCTTATTGTCTCACTTTTCTCTAAGTACACTTTCTTTCCTTATTGAAATCTATATTAAAAGAGACACATACATACATGGCTTGGGAGGGACCTTACATCTATATTAAAAGAGACACATACATACATGGCTTGGGAGGGACCTTACAATTATAGAGTTGTACATAATGAACAACTTTTAGCCTTATCAAGATCATGGCTAGCGAGATATTCTATCTGAGTCGCTGTCGTCGATTGGTATTGACGCGAATACTTCGTCCTCCAGAGAACCACATATGCTGACATCGCTCTACTGGATCAGGAAAGTATAGATTCCCAAAGTGACGAGCGAGTCTCACTCTGGTTCCTCAGGTTGTTGTAGCGGAGTTGATGACATTTTTGAAGGCAAAGGCGATCATATCCTGACTCTGGGAGAGCCCAAGAATGCTAGATAGATTTGGGGTATCCATCTAAAAATCTAGTTCAATTTATGAGTTTTTAATTTATGAAGTTCATTTCAAACATAATCCTAACAAGTGAAAACATTATTTCCGAGATTTACTTTAAAATTTTAGGTAATTCTTACTGTTGTTTCGTAAGTTTACAATAGCGCTCTGATACCAGCATGAGACCCCTCTGCCCCCTCCGCACACTGAATTCTTGGTTACTAGCAGCGAAAGTAGCTTCCTCTTGCGTGGGGGGGCAGGGTCTCCCACTCGGGGCCTCGCCCTCAAATGTTTGGACACGAGACTAATCTAGTGGTCATTCCGAAACCAAAATCGAGAAAATTTTCCTTGCCCGAAAAACAGGGATGATTCCACCTTTTTTATTTTCTTAACGAATTTTCTAATGGGGTCAAGAGACTAAACTATCCTTCACCTGATTAAACGAGATAGAAGGAAAACTATCACTGACTTAATTTGAAGAAATCAATGCTTTTTTCCTAACCGAAATCAGGCACAGTCGTTGATCTAATCATTTGAGGAAACCAACACTTTTTTTCCTGACCAAAGTCAGGCACAGCCATTGATCTACTCATTTGAGAAATTCTTCAGGTTTTTATTTGACTACTCGAATTCTAAGCGTATTCCTATTATTTTAATTTAATTATTAAAACTCCACTGATTCCAACCATCCGGCCCATGGGTTAGCCACTACCCACTGATTCCAACCATCCGGCCCATGGGCTAGCCACTACCTAACCACTGGAATCGGTAGAACCAGAAAATTACTCACCCATCTGGCCCATGGGTTAGCCACTACCTAACCACTGGAATCGGTAGAACCAGAAAATTACTCACCCACCCATAATTGAATGCCTTTCTTAACTTTTGCTTTCGAATACAGATACACACACACTCCTCTTTAAAACTTTAATATATAAAATAATCCATTGACAAATAGTTATTGGTTACAGATGTCATAACTCAAAAATTTGATCCAGTCCCTTGTTTCTCAAAAAACAGTATCACTCTGGACTCCCCATTGAGACCAATTGGTTAGCAACGAGATCCAGTAATAACAGATTATAATAATCATTTCGTCCATCATACATATCTTCCACGACATATGCATGGGTATCATAGGCACCGCGAGCCCATGCATCGCCTGGTCAGAACCCTCCAGGATCCTCCTTAGGTGTCCTGGCACTTCACTCAAGGACCACTTCATCGGCCCTCGCCTATCGTACCGGAAGCGCACCATTTTTCAACCATACCGAGGCTGGTCAAGACCTAGGCAGGCTTTGCCATGTGAACCGTCCTTTGAACACTCCCCGCCAGCTGTTTGCAACCAAACTTCCCTTAGAAAAACATATACCAAATGCTCCCTCCAGCATTCTGGCGTAAGACAGTCCTTTAAGAAAACAGGGTTTCTATGCAAGTTTTCAGTTTGATTTTCTTTTGAATATAAGGAGTATTTCTTGAATCAGTATCCCCAAAACTTCTTGATAGAAATTCTAAATTTCATACCAGAATTCCTCAAATTATATAACCTTGATCCACAGATCAATTCGAAGGGTCTCAAACTTAGTTTCAGATTTGGCGAGAGTTTTGAGTGTAGTTTTCTAAACTGGTCACATCTTCTTTCCTCGAAACTGATGAAAGAGTTTGGTCTTAACACCATATTAGTGAATTTGGGAATTTCCCAATTCCCATTTTTGAATACTTAAAAAAGAGGACATGGATAATATGTTTGTAAGTTTCTCAAAACCCTATCATATGACCTATCGTTGGAAAGCGCTTGAAAAATGGAATCTAAAGAGCTATAAAGCGCTCATTTTGGATTAGTGGTGTTCAAGTTATGGTTAATCCAAACTTTTGACCACGTGTCCCAAACTTGTGGAAAATTCCCATATTCCCCAATATGGTGTTTCTTGGTTATAGTCTGATTCAAGGTTCAAGTCGGATAAGATTTTTCGTGAACTATCTTTCTCGGAAAGGTTTGATAATTCAGTTACTATTTTACTGAATTTCTTTCTTTGAATATTCACTTAATAGATTTCTAAATTAGTTACGAATTCCAATGAGGAATACATTAATCATTTATTTGAATATTTCGATCTTGATAGATTTCTTGAATTTTCTTTTTACAATCCGCGTGAATATAAAACGATACAAATTTCTCTCTTAGAGTATTTAATTATTAATTTATCAAATACTCATAAAATTTAAACATAGAATTCAAGAGAATTCTAATTTTGATATAAAAATTCTTTATGCATCTATTTATGCATTAAAATCAACTTCAATGGGAATAATACTTTTATTTAAAAAAACCCTTTTATGCATCTATTTATGCATAAAATCAAATTTAATAGGAATAACACTTTTAAAATAAAAAGAATTTCTCTATGCATCTATTCATGCATAAAAATCAATTTTTATAAGAATAACGCTTTTATAATAAAAAAAATCCTTTATGCATCTTTCTATGCATAGAAATCAAATTTAATAAGAATAACACTTTTATAATAAAAAGATCCTTTATACATCTTTCTATGCATAGAAAGCAAATTTAATAAGATTAACACTTTTATAATAATAATAAAAAAATTTATGCATCTTTCTATGCATAAAAATCAAATTTAATACGAATAACAATTTAATAATAAAAAAATTCCTTTATGCATCTTTCTATGCATAGAAATCAAATTTAATAATTAATATCAGTGATATCCATGCATATTCATAGGTGAATATGTACATGGAGTAATTAGAATATTTCTTTTAGATGAAAAAAATGGTGGGAATTACTCTTTTGGAATAACATAAAAATAAACTTTCTTTTTCACAAAATTCTGGAAAATTTTACCATAACCTCCTTTGTATGGCTGACCATTTCTCATTTTTTTATCTTTCTTGACTTAACTTAATTAACCCAATTTAGAATTATAGAACTCTAATCTACAAAATTTTCTAATTTCAAGAGAATAAACAATAAGAAGAGTTTGATTAATCACTTAATTAATCTTTCTAGGATTAAGAAAGGTTAGAATGAAAAGAAGATAAGGGGGTGGCCTTTTCATCAAAGGCATAGCATTTGAATTTAATTCAATCATTTGCAAAACATAAACATCAAGAAAATCATAGATTTTTCATTAAAATTCGTAAACAAAGTAAGAAAATTAGCTTACATGGAGCTTGTAAGCTCTCCTTTGGCTTGAGGGATTGAGGGTTCTACTCTTGTTTGAAGCAATAGTGGCCACCAATTCACTTTGGAGAGGATTAGGCCATAAACAATTGAATTATTAAAAAATCCAATGTAGATGGCTCAGGACAGCAGGAGTAGAGTAACAGTGCATAAACACCATTAAGCTTTTACAAAGGGGGAGGCTTTTACTTATAGGAAAAAGTGAGCCTCTAATCAAGCAAACTGATTCTAGAATTTTTCAGATCAGTTTGGTCGATTTTTGACCATTTTTGGGTCAGTTCATCTTACTTTTTGGATCTAGATTTGAAATAGGAGAAAGGAGAGATAAAAATATCTCATTCTATTGATTAAAAATTGGGGGTAATGATGAGAAAAAGGTGCCTACTTCATGAGGGAAGATCCCCACACTGAGGTGTCAAAATTCAGTTTTTTAATTCTTTTCTTTGGTCCTTAGTCCACTCTTCATCTTATGTGAGCGTTTACTCATTTTTGGTGGATTTTCTTTTATTCTTCAATTTATCTCCTCCCTACATTTGGATTAATCTTATTGGCCTGTCAAACCTTTGTTTGGACCTTAATCCAAAATTTTCTGAAAATAGGGGCCCTTAGGCTAAGGTCTTTTGTACACATTATAATTTATTTCTAATGCACCTTAGGAATTTCTTTTTAAACTTCTGTTTCGGGGTAATTTATTTTAATAAAAAGGGATATTTTTCCATCCAAAGATATCTAAAAATTGAATTATCTCTCTCTAGAATATTTTCTCTCTCTAGGCCAAAATAGGTAGAAACAAGATCTTTTATTATTCTGAAAAGGGGATTGATTAGAAACTGGACATCTTGAGGGGCTGGGGAGGAATCTTACATTGAATGTAGCATAAAGGACATGGAATCGCTCTAGAGCCATTCTATATCCAATGTAGCAAAAGGGAAGGAATGGCCTAGGGCCACTCTATCATGCACATTGTTTTTCTTGTAAAGTTCAAGGGGCTCTAGAATGGCCATAGGGCCATTCTACCTTGTGCTTCATTGTGTTCTAGTGAAGCACAAGGTGTGTCAAAGTGCCCTAGGGCCATTCTATAATGCTAGGAAACAAGACACGTAGAACATAATCATCACTCACCCCAAATGTTAGAATGTGTCCAAAGTTGTACATGGCCTCAAATGAGCACACAATTATAGAGAATCATGATGGACATATAGTCCTTATGTGTATGTACAAATCTCCATCAAGCATCTTTGTGTTTCTTGACAAGTAAACATTCATTACATTCCAGTCTAATAAAATACCATAAAAAGTATGCTAAAACTCTTGCCACAAAGGTTTAAGCATGTTGGTGAACATAACTTACTTTAATAAACTCATTAAGAGAATTTTAGAATCTTCTTATATTCAAATCAAAACGAGCACCCTTAGAGTAGGATAGACTCTAACTTAAGATTCACTCCTTCAAAATACCACAAAAAGTATAACATAGTTTAAGACAACTCTCACCATAAAGATTTAAGGTTGTTGAGAACATAAACTTTAATACATTCATTAAGAGACTTTCTTCTAAGGATCCCCCTTAGAGTAAGATGCACTCTGACTTATGATCCACTCCAACAAAATACGATAAAAAAGACACTAAAGTTTAAGAGAACTCTTGCCCCAGAAGGGTTTAAGGTTGTCGCGTGAACATAAACTTTAACACATTCTTAAGAGACTTTCTTCTAAGGATCCCCCTTAGAGTAAGATGCACTCTGACTTATGATCCACTCCAACAAAATACGATAAAAAAGACACTAAAGTTTAAGAGAACTCTTGCCCCAGAAGGGTTTAAGGTTGTCGCGTTGTCGTGAAGTATGCGGTACAGCCAGGAAAGTACGAGACTTCTAGCTGTGAGAGTGAATGTCAAATCTAGCAAGGAAACTCACGCACTAAATTTCCCAAGGAGTATTGAACATCACTATTTCCAATGACAATACATGTGTCGATTCACCTCAATACATCCTTGAGTTCATCCCGATGATTGCACAAAATTGCATGAATCCTTTGAACCATTCACATGTGGGCATAACAAAGCCTTCCCATTTTTCCAATATACATGTGACCAGTTACATCCTTCTAATCCAGTACCATCAAGACCATTATTTCGAGATGCACTTTATCACCTGAAAACCTGCCTTAATATTCTAACATCTCACAAGCAAAAGATAGCATATGGAATAGCTATTTCATGCTCATAGTTTCCAAAACTCAATCAAGCAGAAACAAGGCCATCTTCCCGTGATTAAATGTGCTTTGGATTCCTTTTTCCCGCAAACATCAAGTTCCAAATACCATTAATTTGATCTCCCCCAGCTTTTTCATTCATTTCCAAATCCTTTTTAGGATTTATGAGTTTCGCCTTTTTCCAAATCAAAAGGCAAAGTAAAAAAAAGCTTATATGAACATTACAAGTGAGTTTCACTTGATTTTATTTTTGCTTAGCTTATAAGTTGTCCGGGCGAAGCCACGCGATGCAGATTACACGGAAATGATACTCGCTTCAGCGCCGATTATGCGAAGGAGAACGTGGAAACAGCATCGCTTCAGTCTTGATCTTTGAAATGGTTTTTCCCATAATTATATCATCATGTAGTACTAGATTTACTCTCTAATTCTAACACCTACAAAGCACACGCAGTATATGTATTCAAGAAATTAAAAATTCTGGTAGATTTTGACACTGTTCCTCAACTCTGCAGATTTCTTATCACACTCTGGTTTCGCCGCCGTCTGCCTCCGTCCTTTTTCTATTTTTCCCCCGCGGAGAAGTCGTGCATACCACCCTTTTTCAGCTATTCGTCCGGATTTTCCAATTACAAAGGCTGCGCTCCAGAAAATTCCAAATAAAAGAAACATCTTCCCTTTTCCACGTATGCTGCTAGCCACGTATGTTGCTAGCCTTAATGCTTTGTTTCTAACCTTAGCATTAAGGTTGCAAGGCATAACCTTAACATACATTCACCCATAAGGCATTTTAGCCGATGACACTTTGAATTCTCTGCTTTGGCACAAACACAAGATTCCCAAAGCATTCTCACAACTATGAAGACATGCTTACAAGCCCCATGTTTTCTATCTCCACATTAGATATACATAAGATACATGTACCTCTACATGATGATCCATGAAGTCCAAGTGCAGTTTTCTATCTCCTCATTTTCCCCACATTCAATGAACTCTTCGGCACTGTGATGTTCATTAAATCTCCATTTCTCTTGACACCTTCATAGTTTATAAATCATCATATCGGCCCATGTGATTTATAGAATCCCCAATTGCTCATTCAAGTATTTCTCCATGCCTTCATAAATGCATTCCTTTGTGCATTGGTATGCCCTCATGCCATCATATATAACTGGATGCTTCTAACTTGCCCATGAGCTCTGAGTAACAGCAAAAACATCATCTTCCATACTCATATACAAAAACTCCTAGATCTGGCTCAGCCTCAGCTCGTCTTATTGAACCTCATTTACAATATGAACATATGTACATGGCATCATATAATGACTCGTCATGGCACTTAACCCATGCATCTGGATGTGTATTTGATGGCCTCACATGCACGGTTTTACATCATAGACGTGCCATGGCACGACATCCACCCCCTCTAAACCTGCACATCCTCTGGTATGTGCCAAATCATCATCAAGGTCCACATATAACTGAATGTCGTCTTCATCTTCTGCAGTTCCAGGAAGATTTTCCTCTTCCTCTCCAATCATATCCATACTACCACTGTCAAGCTTCTCATCTTGAATCTCTTGTGAATCAAAAGGATCACCATCATGCCTTCTTTTAAATATCTTGATTCTTTTGCCAGCCACAAGATTCTTTACTTCTGTTCCATCAAGCTCACACAGAGTATACGTGGCATTTCCATGCACATGCTTGACAATGTAAGGGCCAAACCATCTTTTTGCAAATTTTCTTTGAACAGTGAATTGGTTGTCAAGGCTACTATCATACATTAGAACCCAATCACCTTCTTCAATAGGTTTTGGCCGGAGTCTGTGTCTACTATCAAATCTTTCTTTATTTTTCAGCCTTGCATCTTTCAAGCGAGCTTTAGCAAGCTCTACATCTTCAGGCCTCCTCTCCAACTGTCTTATTCGCAATGCAAGGAGGTCTTCTCTGCTCAATCCTTCCACCCAGGGCAATACATTCCAAGTTAGAATTACTTCTTCAACTGGCATCACTGGCTTCTGACCATACATTAATTCTGCAGGCATGTATCCTATCACTGAGCTATGAGTTGTACGGTCAGCCCACAAGGCATATGGTAGCAGCTTTGGCCACTCTCTCATCCTTTCTCTGCATGCCTTAGCCAAAGCTTTAATGATTGGAGGATGTCCTCGCTCACTTTTCCCATTGCCCTCAGGATTGTAAGCACATGTTAGGGACAATTTGATACCAATTCTAGAGAAGAATTCCCTTGCTTCTTCAACATCTAACTCACCTCTATCAGCTGTTATTTTCCCAACACAACCATATCGGCAGATCACATCTTCCAAGAGAAATTTGCATATTGTTTCCGTACTCTTTGTTCTAAGAGCACGCCCTTCAACCTGATTTGTCAAATCTTCTCTTGCAAGTGCTATATACCGCATCTGCCAAATTCCCAAAGGCATTGTAACTAGATCCACTACCCATTTGTAGTGCATGGCAGGTGGGTAGGTTGGTTGCAAGCCATCACGATGCCTCACATTCGAGTACATTTGGCATACTATGCATGTTTCCACATATTGGGAAATGTCCTTGTACATTCCTCTCCACCAATATTTTTCCTTTATTTTGGTAAAGGTGGCCCACACACTTCTATGCCCAGGCCAGAGACTCTCATGGAATTCTTTCACAAGCTTTCCTTGAGTCTCTTTATCACATATGACTCTCTGTGGCATAACATTCCTCTGCTTAGGATGCTTCCAGAGATACCCATCCTTTAGGAAATAACCATATGCTTTTCTGCGGATCCTCTTAAATTCTGAGTCAGACCAATTTTCTTGCCTTGTCAGGGTACTCAAATATTGACCAATAAGCAACCAATCTCCTTCATATATTTCCTCAATAAAAGACTCAAGTGCATTTGATAGGCAAATATGATCCCCTTTTGCATATGCTGTAGTATAGAACTTTGTACCCACATCATCAATGTTACTAATCATCTCTTTCTCATCTTCATACCTGGCTCTTGATAGCATATCTGCAACTGGATTATCTTTTCCCGCAATATGCTCAAACTCAGGGTTTAGTGACTTGATATAAGCAATCCACCTAAGCATAGCAATATCTGGAGTGGTACAACTTGCTATCATCCCAAGAAGTGGCAAGCAATCAGTTTCCACAAGTACAGATGCCCCAATAAGATATTCTTTTTCACATTTTAGAGCAGTGACTATCCCCCATAATTCTCTCTTGATCTGTGGATACTTTCGTTGCCGAAAGCTTAATACCTTTGCTCCAAATCTAATTACATACCTATGATCATCCTCATCATCTTGCCCTACTGCCCATCCTATCCCAGTAGGACTAGTATCAACTGTAACAATCACAAGCCTGCCACACTCATAATCTGCCTTTCTCAAAATGGGTGATGATTGGAGCAAATATTTCAGCTTCCGCATAGCTTTAATATGTACTGTACTCCACAGAAATTTTTGATTTTTCCTCAAAAGTTGATAAAGAGGATCTGCTACATGTGCATAATGTGGGATCCAAATAACATAAAAGACACATGCTCCAAGAAATCTCCTCAGCTCTGTAACATTAATGCATGTCTCTTTCATTCTTTGTATTGCATCTATTTTGGCTGGACAAGGACGGCGTCCACTAGTACTACAAAGATGTCCCACTATTAGCACTTCACCAACCCCAAACACTGATTTCAGCCCAGATAAAGTAAGATTCACTTCTTCAAGCCTGGATAGAATCATGTCACAATCCTTTATATGATTTGCCACAAACTTGAGGCACCCCTTTGAATCCAAATCCCCATCTTTGTCTTTCTCATCACAGCCCTTTATTGGCACATCATCCAAAAATGGCATAGTTTTTTGTGGTATGAAGTCTCGTAAGACTTTGTTCATTCCATTCATCATATGTGCCACTGAGTTAGTGGCTCCCTGTGGTAAGGTACACATCCTTACTAATCCCAAAGGAGTTCTCATTGTGGTCAAGTCCCTACTTTGTATATCCAGCTGGAACTGATCATATCCCGAATACAGATCACCCATAGAGTATATAGCTTTCCCTGCAAATGCTTCTGCAAACTCATCCACAATTGGACCTGCTCCCACATTCCTGATTGTGACTTTGTTTACAGGTTGCATGTCTTGAATAAAGCGCAATGTCCCATTTTTCTTTGGTACAGTAAACCATCTGTTGGAATATGGGGCACATGAAGGCTCCAAGATTCCCATCCTGATCTTTTCCTTTAGTAATTCCATCAACTTTGGCAAGAGAGCCTTTGGTACTGGAATTGGCCGCAGGTTCCAGGGCACATGTGGAACAGTAAAGATCACCATTGGTGCTGTTACACTTGGATCAACACAGCCTATCTCATGCGGCTGAAAAGCAAAGGCTTTCCCATGTTTTACAAGCATCTCCTCAAAGCATTCCCTTTCAACTGCCAACAGAAAATCCTTCTCACCAATCTTCAGCTCTTTCAGAGTTTCTTGAGTAAATTTATGCCCAATTTTCTTCGGATTTCTAAGATTTGGCTGCATAGAAGCTTCATCTATCTTCTCCTTGCTTCCCGGTGGCAAGGGCAAGGCAACTGGTTTCACCTTCTTTGCAACCGTTTTGTACTTTGTATCAACATGAGCATCCATCTCACAATTCATGTTTTTACATTCCACCCCCTCAAATTCCTAGATTATATCATACATCTCCACAGATGACACCTTTATCATTTCATTTCCACCCTGTAAGCATGCTCTTCCCATATCAAAAAGCACATCCATAGTATCTATAAATGACACCTCATCAAGCACCCCTGAAATAAACTCATTCTTCTCCAAAAGACCACACTGCTCAAAACTTTTTTGTTCATTTTGTATATGTTTTTGCATGCCACGCTTCAAATCCTTGCTTTTTACAAAAACCAGTGACCCATAGCTGGAGAATCCCTGAAAATTTGCTGAAAAACTATTTACATTGATTGAGTCCTGCGAGAACTCATTTCCCCTTGTACCATTGGAATCCCGCTTTACAATGGCACCTGGCCAAAATCCCTCATCTCCCTGTAATTCATAAACTCTCTGTTTATCTTTGGGAGTGACTGTGCCTGAAGAGACTCACGATTCCTTTCATGATTAATGCAAACTGTCAAAAACTGAACAGCCTTTTTGCCATCTTTACTCCTTATTCTTGCATATGCTGAGCCATCATCCAAAACCTTTGTTTCCATCCTTACAGCTGTAATGTAGGGTTGCCCAAGGATAAGGGGATACGATGACATTTCCTGGACAAAGAAATTCTGATCATCCTTCACATCCCCTATAGTTACCCTTACATTTGGACATGCTGCATAAAGCTCTCCAGATGAATTATTAGCTGCTTTAATCATCCACCCATGATCCACATCCATTGGCCACTTACATTTGTTATAGAGATTTTTAGCCATAAGATTTATTTCAGACCCATGATCAATTAGAGCGACATATGGCTCTTCCAAATCACCTATTTTGACAAGGGTTTCAGTGGTTGCTCTTGCCCAATGGCTCCTGGAGTAATGACTCTTTGTAAGAACTTCTTTTTCATCATCCTCTTCCACAAAGCGCACTTGTCGTGCCCCATCAGCAGAGTGATTACATTCCACCACATTTTCTCTCTCTTCCTTTTTCTGTACCTGTACTCCATGAGTCTTGGAAGTGCTTGCCTCCCCTTGTGATGGAATAGATTCAATTATGGACTGCCTTTTTCTTCGTATAATATCAATTATCTCATCATGAAATTCTTTCTTTGCAATCCCCAAGAATTCCACCCTGCTGTTTAGAATCCTTTCTTCAAGTACCTTTTTGAGATCTGTTACAACTTCAATATCAGATTGAAGCTTGTAGAGTGGACTTTTCCCTTTACCCTTCTCCTTCATTTTTGGTGGCACTTCTTCCATTGAAACATCCTGTGGAGGTCTGCTATGCTGTGGAGGCATATGTGATGGCCCAGGATCCTTCTTTTCACTTCCACGTGTAACTCTTTTTGATGGCCCTCCTTCCTCATTTTCCCTTTTTCGCTTCTCCTCTACCTGTGCCTCATTATTTTGGCATTTGGCAATATAGGCATGAATGGATAAAGAATCCACAGGCTCCTCCCAGCCAGTCTCAAGACGTATACAATCACCTGCCTCATGCAAAGCTTGCTTTGACACTTTCTTTGATGCAATTAATTCCATTGTTGATGGCCAAAAATCCTCATTCTCATAATCCTCATCATTCTCAAATCCTTGCTTTAATTGACCAACCTTTAATCCATAGGTTGCTGCCTCAACCATAGAAATGGCATGACTAGCAGCCATATCCTCTACCAGCTTTTTCATCCCTCCTTTCCCAAAGTTTGTACTCAATGGAAGACCAGTCTCTGTAAGATGGATTTTCCCATCTTTGAAAAACACAAGTTGATTTTTAAGAGCTTCTTTATAGCTAGTACAGTCCTTCTTTGCATGCTCTGGGTCATCACACCATATGCATCTATATGTAAACCCTTCTTTGGATTGAGGCCTTTGCATAGAAGCCTGCCCCAATGGTAGACCTTTTTCTTCAATCCTGGACATCTTCAATTTTAAGTCACGCATACCCTTGATAAGCTCATCCATCGGCCCATCTACCTTGGGAATTGTAGCAGCTGGTTTGGGTAGATTCTCAGGGGTAACAGCAGCTATGGGGGGTGCAGAGCCCATCACCATTTTATCCCTCCTCCGCTGCCGCTTTGCTAACATAGTGACTGCATCCTCAACATCATTCCAATCACTCTTTAATCCCTGCTCTGTATCCTTATCCTCAAGGAGGATTTCCAATTTCTCCTGGAGATCTTTCCCAGCTGCTTGTAAGAAGAGCTCTGTCTTTTCTCTGTCCAAAGTTGCACGCTCTATTCTTGACAACTGGGCATAACGCTTCTCAAACTCCCTTAGCAATTCTGTGGCAGAAATTCCCATTTTAGGTTTTGTGACCCATTCCAAGAAAGTTCGTTTGGTCACTCTCTCAGAATCCTCCATGAAGTATTCATCCTTTAAAGCAAGCTTGAACTCTTCCCAATTTCTGCCACCCTGTGCTGTCTGCAATCCTTTTATGCGCTCTCTTATTTCAGGAATGCATACCAGCTCGAAACTTCGAACCATATCCTCCTCAGTCACCCTGTTTAGCTCCATCTCCTTTATATAATTGCGCAGGTACTTTGTAATGTCCTTCCCATCAAATTGATCCACCTTTTTCACAATTGATTGTAATGCCTTGGTCGTGGAAATCTGTCCCCTCTCAGCAGCTTGTTGCTGTTGCATGTACATGGTAAACATTTGAAACATCTGCATAACTCCGGGGTCAAAATGAACCCCCTGACCCTCAGAATTCTCAGCCATAGATTCCCTGTATATTTTACCACACTCTCACCCCAGCAGTTTCACGTCGAGTTCACCAAAAGCTGTCGTGAAGTATGCGGTACAGCCAGGAAAGTACGAGACTTCTAGCTGTGAGAGTGAATGTCAAATCTAGCAAGGAAACTCACGCACTAAATTTCCCAAGGAGTATTGAACATCACTATTTCCAATGACAATACATGTGTCGATTCACCTCAATACATCCTTGAGTTCATCCCGATGATTGCACAAAATTGCATGAATCCTTTGAACCATTCACATGTGGGCATAACAAAGCCTTCCCATTTTTCCAATATACATGTGACCAGTTACATCCTTTTAATCCAGTACCATCAAGACCATTATTTCGAGATGCACTTTATCACCTGAAAACCTGCCTTAATATTCTAACATCTCACAAGCAAAAGATAGCATATGGAATAGCTATTTCATGCTCATAGTTTCCAAAACTCAATCAAGCAGAAACAAGGCCATCTTCCCGTGATTAAATGTGCTTTGGATTCCTTTTTCCCGCAAACATCAAGTTCCAAATACCATTAATTTGATCTCCCCCAGCTTTTTCATTCATTTCCAAATCCTTTTTAGGATTTATGAGTTTCGCCTTTTTCCAAATCAAAAGGCAAAGTAAAAAAAAGCTTATATGAACATTACAAGTGAGTTTCACTTGATTTTATTTTTTCTTAGCTTATAAGTTGTCCGGGCGAAGCCACGCGATGCAGATTACACGGAAATGATACTCGCTTCAGCGCCGATTATGCGAAGGAGAACGTGGAAACAGCACCGCTTCAGTCTTGATCTTTGAAATGGTTTTTCCCATAATTATATCATCATGTAGTACTAGATTTACTCTCTAATTCTAACACCTACAAAGCACACGTAGTATATGTATTCAAGAAATTAAAAATTCTGGTAGATTTTGACACTGTTCCTCAACTCTGCAGATTTCTTATCACACTCTGGTTTCGCCGCCGTCTGCCTCCGTCCTTTTTCTATTTTTCCCCCGCGGAGAAGTCGTGCATACCACCCTTTTTCAGCTATTCGTCCGGATTTTCCAATTACAAAGGCTGCGCTCCAGAAAATTCCAAATAAAAGAAACATCTTCCCTTTTCCACGTATGCTGCTAGCCACGTATGTTGCTAGCCTTAATGCTTTGTTTCTAACCTTAGCATTAAGGTTGCAAGGCATAACCTTAACATACATTCACCCATAAGGCATTTTAGCCGATGTCACTTTGAATTCTCTGCTTTGGCACAAACACAAGATTCCCAAAGCATTCTCACACCTATGAAGACATGCTTACAAGCCCCATGTTTTCTATCTCCACATTAGATATACATAAGATACATGTACCTCTACATGATGATCCATGAAGTCCAAGTGCAGTTTTCTATCTCCTCATTTTCCCCACATTCAATGAACTCTTCGGCACTGTGATGTTCATTAAATCTCCATTTCTCTTGACACCTTCATAGTTTATAAATCATCATATCGGCCCATGTGATTTATAGAATCCCCAATTGCTCATTCAAGTATTTCTCCATGCCTTCATAAATGCATTCCTTTGTGCATTGGTATGCCCTCATGCCATCATATATAACTGGATGCTTCTAACTTGCCCATGAGCTCTGAGTAACAGCAAAAACATCATCTTCCATACTCATATACAAAAACTCCTAGATCTGGCTCAGCCTCAGCTCGTCTTATTGAACCTCATTTACAATATGAACATATGTACATGGCATCATATAATGACTCGTCATGGCACTTAACCCATGCATCTGGATGTGTATTTGATGGCCTCACATGCACGGTTTCACATCATAGACGTGCCATGGCACGACAGCGTGAACATAAACTTTAACACATTCTTAAGAGAGAAGTTAAATACATTGCAAAATTTCTTGAGATGTCAGGAGTAATGTAACATAATAATTTTCCCCCCTTTAGAAAAATACCTTGCAAACACTGTTAGTGAGTATTCATGTCTATACATTTTTTGCATGTACTTTTAAACTTCCAAGTACTATCTTGGTTCAAAGTTCTTGACCCTATGCAAGCCATTATCATTTTCAGAACACCTCTTTGATCAATTCATAAGCCTAGAAAAACCTACACAAAACAAGTCACTTGAGTTAGAATATAGATACATTATAAACCATTATTTATTACGGCGATGAAAATTTCAAATAGAGTGGTACCTTTGTGTTACTTGTTGATATTAAAGAGACCATGATCGTTTAGAAATTTATTAATAAATATCTTTGCAGACTGAGCCTTCATACTAGTTCCTCCTTTTCAACCCAACCTTTTAGTTAGTGAAATCAATTGTGGTGCCTTCATGCTTAAAATGTGTGAACATTCTTTTAGCAGGATATCTCGTATTTCATCTCATGTGTGTTGAGATGAACTAGGGGCTAAGGATTTGCATACTCCATACTCCTTACACCAATCATTTCTCCTTTATCACCTCTTCGACCCACTGGTATATCAACCAAATTTGCTTCTACATTACCCTCAAAATGTCCTATAATTACTTTGCAAGAGGAACTCTACTTGTGTTGAATCTTAACTGTGACCATTCATATTATACTCTTTCCAATGATTAACAACAACACTAACAAGGTTAAACCATTCATGGTCATTTGACACTAGGAGCCGGCCATAATGGTTAGAGGTAATCACACTACATACATCCTCAGCATCATCAAGTCACATTACGTAAGGTAGTAATTCCCCTAGAAAAATGTTGTCAAACTTCTTATCTATATCAAATTTGGATGGGAAGATGCAGTTAACTAGTGGGAGTAACACATCCTTTATATGGAGAGTCACCAACAAGAACGATCCTCCTAGACATTCAAAGGCTTTAGACATTCTCTCCAATGGCTTAAACATTGCCTCAACACTTGGACTGTCTGGCCTAAACAATTTCTTCTTCTCATAAGTGTAACAAGCCTATTGACCCTAAATGGCAAAAAAAATGAAGTATTTTCACCATTTGAATAACATTATCCTCTATTTCCGTTGACTAGATCCCAACCTTACATCTTTCAAAAAGGGTCTGCAAAAATTTTATACATCCAAATCAGAGTATTAAATATCTATTTGGACCATACATAATGTATTGATGCAATTTTGATGGTTGAATACAATGCTTCAATAGCAATCCATTCAAATCCAACACCACAGTCAACATTAATTTCTTAGACATGTCTTGTATTGTACAACTCTCATTATCACCTGTAAACTAACTCCTCCACAACCAATAGCATTTTCATCTGTAGGAATATCGTTGTCAATGAAGCTTCTTAGCAACATGATCTTTCATCATGAATATCAGATGTTCCTATTCAATTCAAATCTTTATAATGTTCATATAATTTGCAACATTAAAATACCAATGACACTTCATTATCACGAAAAAACTCTAAACACCACATAAAACATCAAGATGAATGATCCTAGGGCCATTCTCTACATGAGCATGCATTAAACATCAAGAATGTGCATGGTAGAATAGCCCTAGTGCCATTCTTACACAGAAACAATGTGTTTTAGAATGGCCCTAGGGCCATTCTACCATGCACAATTTGCTTGAAAGAATGGCCCTAGCATTCAACCATACATAATGTTCTTTAGAATATTCCTAGGTCCATTGTTTTTCAAGCACATTGTGCAATGGTAGAGTGGCCTTAGGGCCATTCTAAAGCACATTGTACTTCCAAGAATATGGCCCTAGGGACATTCTCTACTCTCTTGTGTCAACTGTTGGTGAATTTTAGAATGGTCTTAGGGCCAATCTCTACATGTTCAGGCATAAAAAATCACATCCAAGAATATGGCCCTAGGGACATTCTCTACTCTCTTGTGTCAACTGTTGGTGAATTTTAGAATGGTCTTAGGGCCAATCTCTACATGTTCAGGCACATTGTGCATGGTAGAGTGGCCTTAGGGCCATTCTAAAGCACATTGTGCTTCCAAGAATATGGCCCTAGGGACATTCTCTACTCTCTTGTGTCAACTGTTGGTGAATTTTAGAATGGTCTTAGGGCCAATCTCTACATGTTCAGGCATAAAAAATTAAAATTGTGAATCGTAGAATGGCCCTAGGGCCATGCTACCTGTACAATGTGCTTGAAAGAATGGCTCTATAGCCATTCAACCATCTATGATGTGCTTTAGAATGGCCCCAGGGCTATTCCAAATCACATTCTGGATGGTAGGATGGCCCTAGAGCCATTCTCCACCCTCTTATGTCAACATCTAGTGAATTCTTGAATGGTCCGAGGGGTAATCTCTACATGTGTATGTAGAAATTATCAACAAAGATTTTTCTTATGCCTCTACTTTTTTCAAAGCAATATCTTTGAAATAAACAATTTGCACTTGTAACCATAATAAAACACACCATATGAAAAGAGACAAATATAATCCAATATAAAAACACACCATATGAAAAGAGACAAATATAACCCAATATAATCCATATGAAAAGAGAAAAATATAATCCAATATAAAAACATACAAGAATAATCTTTGAATTATCAACGTAGAATGTACCTAGTGTCAAAGAAACTCGTAGTTAGAAAATAGCTCCTCCATGACATAAATGTCACATAAGGTTTCAACACATATGTAGCCATACTCAACTAAATTGAGATTTATGTCTTCTATACGCGCGGAGGTGGTAATTATGGGACAAGAGTGTAATATACATTTGGTCTCATGTTTGTGCCATGAGAGATGTTTATATATCTTGCCCCATTTCCATACTCTACATCACCAACAATATACACCATATCATCTGGATAATCTACCTTGGGATCCTCTTGAAATGAGTACTTCAAAGACCTAGGATACACCTTGCATAACTCCTTCCAATCATCGTGACAATACTTATCTCCTTCATAGTGGAGAGTAGTTATACCTCTTGTGAGAGGAGTGTGCACAAATAGCCCAAGTCTAGCACCTTGTATAGTTGATGCATGGACAATAAATGCTACACTATTTATCTCAAACATCTCACCAATTGAAATAGGGAAGATGGGGGTACCAAGAGGATCATCCTTTCTCACATATCATGCAGCACATGAATTTAATAGACCTTTTTGATTGCCCGAGGCTACAAAAACAAGTAGTCCAAGTGTCGTTTAGAGATACAGAATGATAAGCCAATGCAATTGATGCTACACCATACCCCTGCTACTACTAATGATATTAAATCAAAATGAAAATGTACTAAAAAGTGAATGCTCTATCCCCAACATGCCTATTTCAAAGAATGGCCCTAGGGCCATTCTCTACCCCTTGTATGTCCATTTGGTGGAATGGCCCTATGGCCATTCTATACCTCCTTATGCCAATAGTTGAATGTTAGAGTTTTCCTAGGGCTATACTCTAGTCATGCATGCATAAATTGTCAAGATTGTGCATGTTAGGGCTTTTCTTGCAAGCACAATGTGATTTAGCATGGCCCTAGGGCCATTTTACCATGCACAATGTCCTATAAAGAATGGTCATAGGGCCATTCTAAATCACATTATGGACTCATAGGCTAGCCCAAAGCTCACTGTGCATGAAAGAACCATGTTGCATGTTAGAAAGGCCCTAGGGCCATTCTATAACCTCCTGTGCCAACTATTGGTGTATGCTAGAATGGTCCCAGGGCCATTCTCTATGTCCTACATGCATAGAATATCAAGATTATGCATGGTTGAATGGTTGTGGGACCATTCTAGGGCCATTCTACTATGCAAAATATGCTGGAAAGAAGGCCCCCTAGGGCCATTCTAAAGCACATTATGGATGATATATTGGCCCATAAGGCCATTCTTTAGCACAGTGTGCATTGAAGAATGGCCCTAGGACCATTTTGTAAGCTTGTTTCAACTATTGGTGCAAATAAGAATGGTCCATTGGGTTAATTATAAAGCTCATTATGCATAGAAGAATGGCCCTAGGGCCATTCTATAACCCCTAGTGCATGTTATAATGGTTTGAAAGCCATTCTCTACCCTCTAATACCAATATGTGAATGCAAATATTACCCTAGGGCCATCCTATATATCTTGTGCTAACTATTGGTGCATAGTACAATGGTCCTAGAGCCATTCTCTACCCTATGCATAAATAATATATAAAGAATGTGTTGGTAGAATGGCCATAGGGCCATTCTATAACACCTTGTATTATCATCTATTGGTGCATGGTACAAAAAAGTCTTAGGACCATCCTCTATCCCTAACATGCCAATTTGGGAGTATGCCCCTAGGGCCATTCTATTAGTGCATGGTACAAAAAAGCCTTAGGACCATCCTCTATCCCTAACATGCCATTTGGGAGTATGCCCCTAGGGCCATTCTACAATACACATTGTGCTTGAAAGAATAGCCCTTGGGCCATTCTAAAGCACATTGTAGATGGTAGAATGATGGCCCTAGGGCCATTCTCTATCTTGTTGTTCCAACTGCTGGGTCAATATTAGAACATGCTTTTGGGGCCATTCTATACAAGCTTTGCCATAAAATATCAAGATTATGCATGTTAGAATGGCCCTAGGGCCATTCTTTGCAAGCATAATATGCTTTAGAATAGGCCCTAAGGCAAGTCTACCCTGCACAATGTGCTTGAAAGAATGGTCCTAGGGACATTCTAAAGTACATTATTCTTGTAAGAATGGCCCTAGGGCCATTTTCTACCCTATTGTGCCAACTGCAGGTGAATATCAGAATGATCCTTGTGCATAAAATATCAAGATTGCGCATGGTAGAGTGTACCTAGGGACATTATTGTTGTAAGCATAATGTGTTTTAGCTAGTGCCGTTCTAAAGCACATTATGGATGGTAGAATAGCCATTCTCTAAGTTCCTTTTGTGTCACCTGCTCGTGAATTATAGAATGATCAAAGGGCCATTCACTACACGTGCATGCATAAAATATCAAGATTGTGCATAGTCATAAGGCCATTCACTACATTGTGCATAGTCATCATAAGGCCATTCACTACATGTGCACGCATAAAATATCAAGATTGTGCATGGTAGAATGGCCATTCTAAATCACATTAAGGATGGTAGAATGTCCTAGGGCCATTCTAAATCACATTAAGGATGGTAGAATGGCCTTAGGGCCATTCTCTACTCTCTTGTGTGCCAACTTCTAGTGAATATGAGAATGATCATACATGTGCTTGCATAAAATATCAAGATTGTGCATGGTAGAATGGCCGTAAGGGCCATTATACCAAGCACAATGTGTTTTAGAATGGCCCTAGAGCCATTTTACCATGCATAATTTGCTTGAAAGAATGGCCATAAGGCATTCCAAACCACATCATGGATGATAGAATGACCCAAAGGCCATTCTGTAACCCTTGTGCCAACTATTGGTGCATGTTATAGTGGCCACATGGCCTTTCTCTACCCATGCATGCATAGAATATCAAGATTATGCATGGTAGAATGGCCCTAGGTCTATTCTATACCCCTTGTGCCAACTCCTAATGAATATTAGAGCAATTGTAGGGCCATTCTCTATATGTGCATGCATAAAATATCAAGATTGTGCATGGTAGAATGGCCCTTAGGGTCGTTATTTGCAAGAACAATGTGTTTTCAAATGGCCCTAGGACCATCCATGGTGTGCTTCCACAATGTGCTTTAGAATGACCCTAGGGCCATTCTTTCAATCACACTCTGCATGGTAGAATGGCCCTAAGGCCATTATAAAGCACATTGTGCTTGGAAGAATGGCCTTAGAAGCATTCTCTACCCTCTAGTCCCAAATGATGGTGAATATTCAAATTGGCATAAGGCTATCCTCTATCGGTGCATGCATCAAATATCAAAAATATGTGTGGTAGGTTCATTATTGCAAGAACGATATGATGTATCATGGGTATAGAATGATTCTGGGTAAAATCAGGTTAACGTGCACAAAATAGCATGTCCATGGATAGTGCTATAGCTAGCATACATTATATTGGCTTGATCATGCATAGTAATAATTATATAAATACCTATCTATGCTACATATATTCCTTAGACAAAATGCACCATTAAGATTATTCATAAGAGTTATAATACTTATGACATGAAATAATATGATGTAGTCAACACAAAACTAATAAAATTGCTAAGTAGCATAATACATGTAGTGCATTAACTTGGTTTTACCCTTCTATTATGAACAATATGTTATAAAGAATGGCCCTATGGCCATTCTATACTCTTGGTGCATGTTAGAATGTCCCTAGGGCCATTCCAAATCTCACTTTGCATGGAAGAATGGCCCTAGGACCATTCTAGTATAACTTGTAATGCATGTTAGATATTCCCTAGGGGCATTCTATAACCCCCCCTTGTGTCAACTACTGGTGCATGCTAAAAATGTTACGTTATTATTTCTTGTTATAATGTGCATTAGATAATTTATACCCTCTAGTACTTTATAAGACTTTTAACTATACCATACACACGTAAAATTTAATAATCAGCCAAACAAAAACATAAGAATTATCAATTATACATCACTATAAAGAGCATGATCATGTCATTTCTTACCATTAAAATAGTTCTTACAACAATATACAAAACATGGGTCAATCCTCTTTATCCTCAGAGTATAAAAGGCTTTCAATCACACATGCAAGGTCGAAGCTTATTGCCGTTGGTTGAGGATTTGTTTCATTTGGTTGGAAACTACATGCAATGGAGATAGAGGCTTTGGATTGTGGATGTTTATCGATAATCCCAATACCACTATCCATATTTGCGAGGATTAGGCACTATACGTCCATGGTCAGGATGCTTGAGACATGAGAGTGTAAGCATTGGGAGTAGAGCTATGGATAAAGGGAAAAAGAAGGTTGAGGGAATTGGCATTATGGGTTATGAGTCGTCAAGTTCAAAAAGTTTGGATGAGGAACTTGGCATACCAGTTTTACGCACACCATGTGCAAGGTAGGATAGATATGTTCCTCCACACGCTAGAGTGACAGGTGTTCAGAGTGATCCGCATGCATTGTGGAGATCCCAAAGGGTCAGGTATCCAGTTGACAGGTTGACATATCATGACTTTGCTATGCATTACGCATATATGACCTCTTGAAGCATGTAGAACCTACATGCTATACAGAGGCTATTGGGAAGCATGTATGGGAGAAGGCAATGGATGTTGAGATGGACGCATTGGTCCATAATGAAACTTGGGATTTGATTACCTTACCACAAGGCAAAAATGTCATTGGTTATTACAAATGGGTTTATAAGGTGAAATGCAAATCAGATGGTTCCATTAAGCGCCATAAAGTGCGGTTGGTAGCTAAGGGTTATGCACAAACCCAAGGCTTGGACTATGATGAAACATTTAGTCCAATTGCAAAGATGGAAACAGTGAGAGAAGTCATTGCTATGGCTGCAGTGCAAATGGTTGGGAAATGCATCAAATGGATGTGAAACATGCATTTCTAAAGGGTGATTTACAAGAGGAAGTTTATATGGCACAGCTAGAAGGATATGTATACCCGAGGTACCCCACTCATGTATGCAGGTTAAAGAAAGCATTAAATGGTTTGAAGCAAGCACCTCGTGCTTGGAGTGATAAGATAAGCCGATATCTTATCTCCCTTGGATTTTAGGTTTCTTCAGCAGATTCTTCACTCTATGTAAAGAAAATAGATCATGGGATTGTCTTGCTTGTCATCTATGTGGATGACTTGATTGTCATAGGAGATCATGCTATACAGATGTTATGCATGTCAAGAAGGCATTGAGTGGGCAGTTTGATATGAAAGACTTGGGTGAATTGAGATATTTTCTTGGGATTGAAGTGATCAAAGATCATGCAGGCACATGGTTAGTGCAACACCAATATGCATTAGATATGTTGGGAAAATATGGGATAACAGGGTGTAGGACAATGAGTACCCCTTTGGAGCATCTATGTATAGAAAGATGGTTGGCAGTCTTATTTACATGATTATCACACGACCGAATCTCAGTTATGTTGTGGGGCTAGTAAGCCATTTTATGCAAAGTACCAGAAAACCTCATTTGGATGTAGTGAGATGCATTATGTGCTATGTAAAGACCACTGCACATTATGGTCTTCTTTATGAGCATGGTAAAGGCTTGGATGTACACGGCTACACACCGTGACACAAATTGGGTAGGTAGCTTGTATGATAGGAGGTCTACTAGTGGTTATGCCTTTACATTTGGAAGTGCAGTGAGTTGGAGCAGTAAGAAGCAACCTACTATTGCTTTATCTAGTATAGAGGCTGAATACAGGGGTGCAGCCATAGCTACATGTGAAGGAGTATGGTTAAAGAGTCTCTTGGCTGATTTGTGTGAGCATATTGATGGCAAGGTTGTCATTCATTGTGACAACCAGTGAGCAACATACAGTTGGCCAAGAATCTAGTTTTTCATGCACGGACCAAACATATAGAGGTCCACTATCATTTTGTCGTCAGAGAGAAAGTGTTGGATGGTACAATGGATTTGCAGTATGTGAAGACTGAAGAGCAGGTGGCCGACATCTTTACAAAGCCACTTAGCAGGGAGAAGTTTGAGTACTTTTGTACTATGTTGGGAGTACATGGGACGAGCTTGAGGGGGAGTGTTGAGAGCTTTGATAGCCCAAGCTCATCTACATCTTCATCTATGGAAGTATATCATGAGCTTGAGAGGGGCTATTGAGATTCAAGCTCGATGTCAGCTTGTGCTTGCCAGTTGCACTATGTGCTAGCATGTTAGGTAGTAACATGTGTGAGACATAAATGACCACATCTAGCGGTCATAGTTGAGAGGGGCTATTGAGATTCAAGCTCGATGTCAGCTTGTGCTTGCCAGTTGCACTATGTGCTAGCATGTTAGGTAGTAACATGTGTGAGACATAAATGACCACATCTAGCTGGTCATAGTTGTGTGGACAGTAGCTAGGGTTAGCTGTGTGTGGACACAACACATGTAGTGTGTTGTAGCTTATGGATTATTGCTTTATGCATTGTGTGAGATGGAACATGGCTTCCCTCTTTGGTTAGGGTTGGGTGTGTCTCCTCTCCCTCTACCTGTTTTTCATCACAAACTATGTGCAAGCCCTAAGAACATGAAAAACTATAAAAACAACACAACAAAAACACAAATTCTTTTCAAAAACAAAAAAGAGAGCTATTCTACACTAAATCTCACACAAATCACCATCAAATTAACATCTTTTTCATGAAAAACCATTAATCAAGGTAATGGGCAATGGGTTATGTGTAGATTAGAGGCAAAACAATGGAAAAAGCCAAGAGATGGCTCCCTAACAGCGGCACAAAAAATGTTTTGGCTCACCCTAACCCTCCTTAAAACATATCCAAAAAGAGATTACCTAGTGAACCGCAACTGTCTCGTGAGGATCTTTCCAATGGCCAAGCTCGTAACCCTTGAGGTCTCCAAGCTCTACAACTCCTTGAGAAGTAATTCCACCACGTCTTCGAGCGTTGTCACACTACCCCGCGTTGCACTACGGGTCGTCCCTCCTCTCACCTCACTTCACTCACACACACTCACTAGTATACATTAGGGAGAGAGATTAGCAAGAGGATTAGCAAGAGCAAGACTCAATTGCACAATGGAAGAGTATGTTATATTATGAGAGAAATTCACTTATATACATGGCCATAAGATTAAACTATCGCAAGCCGGACACTTTAGGCTCATAAGAGGCCTAATGCTATTACAATGACTACTCTCATAATATATCCATGAAGTACATCACTTAGAACTTTATCCTAACTTGCTATCACGCACTCTTGAAGTGGGAATTGCTATAAATACTCTGTCACACCATTACGGGCGCTCGTCCAAGTTGTAGCTTTGGACACTATTGCTTTATATCATGAATGTATGACCCTTTGGTGTATCTACCGCCGTGACTCCTTGATGTAAGATAATGGCGATAGCTCTTGTTAATCCTAGAATTGGATTAACACCATTTCAACTACTTCTCTCATCTCTTCTTCTCTTCCTTTGTTAATCATGGTTAATAACCACTAATGATGTAATTAGAGATTAATCCATTTTACCCACATAAGGGGTGTTCCCACGTAGAAGAGAAGGAAGAAGGGAGAAAATATGGAAAAGAGTAAAGAATCCATTGTCACACACACAGGAGAGAACCCAATGCGCAAGCATGAAATCTATTACCGATTTTCTGCTGAAAATCGGTAAAATTCAGCCCACATGCATGCGGGAAACCTGCAAAAACGTGACAAAAAAGCCTCATTATCACATTCATGCTCAAAAAATGTCCTTAAAAATTAGGATAAATTCTTAAAAATTGTAAGAATGTAGGGAATCCTTTCTACCAAAGAATACCCGCAATAGCATGTGCGGTATTTTGGTTAAAATCCATAAAATGCTTATTTTAACCATAAAAATAGAGAAAAATAGCATTTTCACTCAAGGAATTTCCCCGCAATGTCGATACGTCCATCCAAGTCAAGAGGCACTATAGGCCACCAAAACAAACCAAAAAATAACATTTTTTGCTTAGTAAATGTTTAAATTTTTTGAAAAATACTAAAATTTTGGTATAATGAGAGAATTAAGAGGAGAAAAAACACCAAAAATTAACTAGATACCACTCTGATACCACTGTTAAAATCCCATAGATCTCTCTAGCTAATCACTATGCATAATCCAAGCATATACTCATCCACTCGACCACCCCCGAGCCCAAGGGTGCACACATTAACATAATGAAGAACCACATACCTAAGCTTGGTGTCCCATACCACCAAGAGGTATGCCTTCAATCCAGCAACACATAGCTCTAGCATGAAATGGCAAGAGAGTAGATACTATGCTCTACTCCAGAGAACATCCCTTGAGAGTGCCCCATGCCCCTATTATATAGGAGAGCACTCAAGTGACTCTTGACCTTCCATTTCCAAAGTGACTCTTGACCTTCCATTTCCAGAGTGACTCTTGGCCTTCCATTTCCATGTGTGACCCTTCGTTGCCTGACCACCCCTAACCTCAACCCAAGGTTAGGTCTAATCCTTGCCCCACTAGAGCATGTTTCCATGCTCCCATGCTTACATGCCTAGGGTGGGTTAGTCTCCTAGTATATGCACATATAATGTGGACATAACGCCTAGGGCCATTCTTGGAAGCACAATGTTCTTTAGAATGGCCCTGAGGCCACTCTAACATGCACAATGTGCTTGAAAGAATGGACCTAGGGCCATTCTAAGGAACATCATGGATGGTAGAATGGCCTTAGGCCCATTATCTTGAGCACATTATGTATGGTAGAATGGCCTTAGGCCCATTATCTTGAGCGCATGTTTGTGTATGGTAAAATGGCCCTAGGGCCATTCTAAAGCACATTATTCTTTTGCAAGAATGGCTCTAAGACCATTCTAAAATTCATCAATTGTTCGCACAAGAGAGTAGAGAAGGGCCATTCTACAATCCACAATGTCATTGGAATGGCCCACAATGCCATTCTAAACATTATGGATGGTAGAATGGCCTTAGGACCATTCTTTCAAGCACATTGGGCATGGTAGAATGGGCCATTCTCTACATGTGCATGTATAAATTATCAAGATTGAATAGACATAGGGCTATTCTAAGCACATCATGGATGGTAGAATGGTCATAGGGTCATTATTTCAAGTACATTATGCCTGAGGGGGTGGTTGTAAGATGAGGGTACTCACTTTTGTTCACTCTCTCTAAAATTGGGACATCGACACAACTCGGGCGGAGTACCTCGATTGTGATATCACCATCAATTAAAACACGACACGTGCCTCCAGAGCCTAAAGCAACATATCTCAAATGAGATATGTTACCAACTAACGCCATGCCAGCAGGTCCAGGTTGTTTCAAGTCACCAGTACAGGTCACGCCACCGCAGTATCTCAATCAAGATAAGCATGCCACTCGGATGTTGAAATATACAAGTGAATAGGGTGTGTGTGGGAACAAGCTCTTGGATAGAGGCTATAAAAGAGGAGATGTAATTGTGAAAGAACCTGTGAAAAGGTTAGAAGAATCTACTGGGAGAGAATAAAGGGTAGCATGAGGGAATTTAGGAGTGTGGAGATATTCTGGGAGATATTCAAGGAAAAGAGAAGAGGTGGAGAGAATCAGGCAAGAGGTGGAGATATTCAGGGAGTGAATCATGGAGAAATCAAAGGGATTTGATGCTTGATGTAAACTCTATAAATTGAGGCATAGCCCTAATGAGAATTTGCTGGTTTTTGAGTATCCATGCCTACATTAATCTATGTGCTAATTATTCACTAATTATGTCTTAATCATTTCTTAATCACTTTGTTAATCATGTTGATTCTAGTGTATGATCCACCATAGCTCATCATTTAGCTCAAATTTCAACATGGTATCAGAGCCATGCCTAGAATCAACCAGGTTTATGACCCCATTAGTTGATTAATCAGGATTAGTAGGTAATTAGCAAAAAATCAAATTTTTTAGTGAGTTTTCACTTCTCCCCTTCACCCCCAGCCAGTGGTGGAGGACTCCATTCTCCTTGCACAGTCAAAATTAGGTCTTGTGCTTCTAACACAAGCTAGTCAACATCCCTAGCTTCAAGCCCATCTACTCCACGCAGCAAACCGCCACAACGGACGAAGCAGAAATCAGCATTTTAGCCGGCGCATTTTTTCTGAAGGGAACTGCAGATTTCTCCTTGCTCCAATCAAATTGCTTCAATTTCTCCTAGCCCAAGGGGTAATCAAGCATGCTCTACAAGCTGGTGAAGACAAAAATCAATTTCATCAAGTCTACAGTGAGATCCAAGCTCTTCATCAAATCTGCAGGTGACTTTGGTAAAACAGAGATTAAGCTTTCATTATTTGGTCAAATCTTGTGTTTCTTGGCTTAATCCTCTACTAGACTCATTGCTATTGATGCCTTTGAAAGCATTTGAGCTCATTTGAAGTGGAAGGCACCAGATCTGGGCTCCCCGCATATACTCTGTTTTTTGCACACAAACCAGAGCATTAATTTGCTAATCAGTGATTAATCAGTGCTAATCACTGTACTTTGGTGCAATTGAGGGTTCAATTTAACCATTAGGTATCTGATACAGATCCCTATAACTTCAGATTGCAAATCGGAGTTGGTTTGATACTCCAACCATCCCGTACAAATTGGTTACCCTTGATTTAATGTAATTTCTGGTAAAATTGTGCTGATAAAATTGTGAAAATCATCATTTTGCATTTAACCCTTGGTTAATGCCTGTAAATCTCACTCAAATACAAGATTATTCACAGCCAGAGTTGCATTTGGAATGTGCATGAGAATGAATGCTATACGCATTATGTATTGGGCACATTTTATCAGTGTAAAAATGGGAACAGACACTGCCCTTGTCCAGAATAAGGCAAGAGGTAAGACCTCCCGCATAATTTTGGGTTTGCATTGCATAATGATACAAGATAAACATAAAAAGCCCAAAGGAACTGTCAGCAAAACATTGAAACATGTTGCTCACATAGAGCAAAATGACCTGACGGACAAGCTCATGGCCCTAGCCATGAAAGAAGAAGAATATCTCTTCCCAAGAAGAGGATCCACACCAAGAAGATCTGAAGGAAGACATGGACACGAGAAGAGAAGCTGCCACAAGAAGAGAAGCTGCCCCGAGAAGATTGAAAGAAGAGACGGACGCGTGGAGAGAAGCTGCCACGACAAGAAGACTGAAGAAAAGAAAAGATGTGAGGCTCCAAAGAGTGAGGAGCCATGTGAAAATATCTGAGAGAGAGAGAGAGACCCCACAACCCAATGTAACCTGCCCCAATAAAGTAAAACCACCTCTGAGCCACCGATGATGTAGGCCAAGTGGTAGATGTATGTGTGAGCACTTTAGTCAAGGTCGCGGTGTCGTGCTGTGGCACGTCTAAGCAGTGAAAGCATGTTCATGGAACAACTTATGTGAAATCTGGGCCCTGAGCAGCAAGGATAGATATGAAAGGTACCCACTCAGATACAATGGCATCGTGGGTTGCATTTGAAGGTGCGTGGAAGGCATGGGGAGCAATTTAAAGGTTAAAGACTGGTGGGAATTGGAAGGTATTGGGGATGCCAACTTATAGGCCTTAAAAGAAATATTAATAATAATAAAAAAAAAGATATAAAAATGTGGCCAATCTGTGCAAAGCCACATGGAAAGTGGGTTGGCCGCCAGCAAATATTCGAGAAGGGCCTTGAGCGTAGCGGGTTGCTACAGAGGGGCTGTGTAGTTTGAAGGGAAACTCTCTGAACAGCGGGAAGAAAAAAGCCAAAGGGGGAGCCCTGTGTGTTTTGTGTGGGGCGCTGCAGCAGCAGATAGGCGCAGCTGGAAGAGAAGGGGGGGCCGCCGTGTTGATAAAGGGGGGGAAGTCTCATTGAATGATGGGGAAAAAGGCCCCTTGTGTTTGGGTGGTTTGCTGCAGCCACAGGTGAAGTGCCGTGTAGAGAGCTGGGAGACTCTCTGGGAGGGCGCAAGACAGGGGAGGCCCCTCGTGTGTGGTGGCTGGAGCAGCAACAGGTGGCTCTGCTGGGAGCCGACGGGAAAGAAGGCCCCGTGTGTTTTTGTGTTGGAGCTACAGCCACAGAGACGCTGCAGAAGAGCAGACGCTGGTGTTGTATTTGGGTGGCGTGTGCTGCCACAGACACTTAGAGAGGAGCATGAAACAGGGTGATATGGCCGCCGTGTGGGTTCTCAGGCGGGCGTAGCTGCAGCCATAGGCACAGAGGCCGCCTATAAGCTGATGAGCGTAGCTGGCAAGGTCAGGCGCTGCTGCAAGATAAAGCGAAGAGCTGGGGAGCGCATAGAAGTGGCAGGCCGACTGTGTGAGGTTGACTGGAGATGCCGACTAGGAGGCTTGGGCGTTGACTGATGAAGCTGGTGTAGCGGAGGAAGCAGTCGCCTTGTAAAAGACGATTTTCAGAGAGGCCGCTGCATATAGCTACCGTGTGCAAAGAGGGCGAGACGGGGTGACTGGCAGAAAAGGTGGCCGTTCAGAAAGGCGCAAGAGAGCTGCAGAAAAGGTGGCCGTTCAGAAAGGCGCAAGAGAGCTGCAGAAAAGGTGGCCGTTCAGAAAGGCGCAAGAGAACTACAGAAGAGGTGGCTATCTGGTTTTTTGGGGAGGTTCTGGGTGGAGCAAGTAGAAGGCCTGCAGCACGGTGGACAGCTCCCTTAGGAAAGGGAGTGGCAGCTCAGCCTCAAAGACAATTTTGGGGCTCAAACAAGTTGTTGGCCGATGAATCTGGGAGAAAGCCTCAAACTCTGGACTCTCGCTCTGCCAGCTTGCGAGAGGAACGCCAGCTTCAGTCTCAACTTGGCCCTCATGTAGGATGGAGGAGATAAGTGATTACTTTCACTGAATGCTGACAAAAATTGTAAGCTAATCCAGGATGCATATCTGGTTGGGTGCCTTCTAGAGTGACCTGTACTACAGAGGTTGAATGTTTTTCTGGTTATTGTGGGGTCTCAGGAGGATCCATTCAGTAGTCAGGATTTCTTTAGAAGGTTTATTCCGTATCTTTGTTGCTGCTGGATTTTGGGACACATTTTAGGGGATGAATTTTCTGTTCTTTGCTCCTTGAAGAATTATATGTTGTGTTTCTTTACTGGGATTTTGGATGTAACTCTCACAGCCAGACACCCAGTGTGTTCCCGGCTAGACCGCACACGTCACGACAGCTTTGGTGAACCCGATGTGAAACCGCTGGGGTGAGAGTACGTAGAGATGGCTAGTAAAATGGAGCATTTATATGCAGAGATGAAAGAGCTTGAAGAGCGCTTCAGGAAGATTGAAGAAGAAAAGCGAAATCAGGAAGCAGTGGAAATTGCGGTGCAATTGGTATATGACAGGGTCAATATATTTGATGGTTATGATCCAGAAAGCTATCTAAGGTGTTACGAGGCAGAGATGGAGAATCAAGGGGTTCCAGAAAACATGATGATCGCATCTTTTGCATACCTTATAAGTCCTGATTTAAAGGATGAAGTGCTGGAACTAGCAGAGTATCACTCCAAACGATGGAGTGATTTTGCAGATGCACTTATTTATGTGAGTTCCAGGTATAATGTGAGTTGTGATAGTGTTCCAGCAACAATCCAAGCCAATTTAGAAGCGGTTGTCGATGCATGTCTTATGGAGGACAATCAATTGCTATTCAAGGCTGATACAGAGATTGTGGAGGTTGTTTATGCTAAATTGGGACTGCAAAAAGCCATTAGTGAGCAACAAGGCCTTCACAGTGCCAAAAGGGATGCTTTGCTACAGTCTCATAAAGATGCAATGGGTGAACTCTGCAAGTATAATCTGTCTTCCTTGTTTGAGGGTGCAGACATACAGGGTCCTATGATCATACCAAATGATGTGTGTGTGCCTATGCTTGAGGAGACACTTGATTCAGAGAGCTTCAGGACAGGTGCTCAAGACCCAGTACACGAGGAAGAGGACATTGCTAATAGTTTCCTCTTGGGCTGTGAAGCATGTAAGCTGTGTAAACTTGAGGATTCTCATGACGAAAGTGCTCATTTGAAGGGTATTCCTCAGGTGTCGTATCATCTGTGTGAAGAATAGCAGGAACCAATGCTTCTTGCTGAAAGCATGATTGCAGAGTTTGAAGATCTAAGACAAGAAGAAGATGCTATCATTACTGCATTCTTATCTGGTTATGATGCTTATAAGCAGGATGATGTACATGAATATGCAGACGGGCCACAAGTATGTGTGATTGATTTAGAGGGGGTGAGTGATATGGGTGATTCCAACAGTGATGTTGCTTCTGAAGCTGGTTGCCAAGGTTCTTTGGATTTGGGTTATTCTGGAATGCTAACTGGGTGTTCCAACAATAAACAGGGTGATGCTATGTCATCAGTGTCAGGGTTATCTTGCAACCACATTTGTGAGCAACAATCTCGAGCTTGGAAGCCTGTTTATGATGATGATTTGGAGAGGGAAATTGAATCTGTCTTTTTGGATCATACAGGGTTCAATGACATACAGATTCAAGGGTACTCGGGTGAGGGACCCATAAATCTAAGCCCATCTGCAGACAGGTATCAAGAAATACTGGGAGATAACATGCAGGATATGCAAAGTGTGGTCACAGAGCCTCATGAGGCTGCATATGAGCAACCAAATGGATATAGCTATGGGGGTATGAATGTTCATGATAATCAACATGTGGGATTGCAAGATGATAATGGCTTCAATGTGATTGATCCTGGATTGGATGCTATCCTAGATGATGCATTGGATGATTTCATGGTATATAATAGATCTCCATCAGCTTTGGGCTCTTCTATGCTTGATGGTAGTCAACTGTTGGTTGCAAGTGAGGATGTGCAGGTGTTATGTAAGCCAAATGATTGTAATGAGATTGATTCAGAGCTGGAGGCTATTCTCGATGATGCCTTGTTGGACTTTGTATGTGTTGATGCTTTTCCGTCTTTGGATGAGAAGAATGAATGTTTGTCAGTGGGTGAGCTGGATCCAGGCAAGGTAGATTTGGATGGGATGTTATCAAGTGTGTGTTCCATGCTGTTAATGCAGTTGTTATTTGGTGTGGCCATACAATATGTGGTGCAAAGGCTTCAAACATGGCCTGAGGAAAATTTTGAAGCAAATCATTTTGAAGAGCATCCCACTTTGAATGATGAGGGCAATTATGCATATGCAGGGAATCTAAGTGAGGATAGGGCTTCATATGAGCAAAGGATATGGCACATATGCCAAAAGCGATTGGTATTTGATCCAGGTGGGAAAGCAGAACCATTCAGATGTGATTGCTAAGATATAAATATCTTGCAGGCTAAGGGGGTAGGCTATGATGTCATGCTATGTTTCAACAAAGGATAACCCCTTCTGAGTGGCACTATGTATATTCTTCTACTGTTTCATGTTTACTAGGGTGATACCAACTGGGTCAGGTTTGATGCTTGTACATATATCAATGTTGGTGAGCAAATAATGCATGGACACTGATTTCCACGACCTGTGTGGCACATACTGGAGGATGTGCAGGTTTAGAGGGGGTGGATGTCGTGCTGTGGCACGTCTAAGCAGTGAAAGCATGTTCATGGAACAACTTATGTGAAATCTGGGCCCTGAGCAGCAAGGATAGATATGAAAGGTCAAGGATAGATATGAAAGGTACCCACTCAGATACAATGGCATCGTGGGTTGCATTTGAAGGTGCGTGGAAGGCATGGGGAGCAATTTAAAGGTTAAAGACTGGTGGGAATTGGAAGGTATTGGGGATGCCAACTTATAGGCCTTAAAAGAAATATTAATAATAATAAAAAAAAGATATAAAAACGTGGCCAATCTGTGCAAAGCCACATGGAAAGTGGGTTGGCCGCCAGCAAATATTCGAGAAGGGCCTTGAGCGTAGTGGGTTGCTACAGAGGGGCTGTGTAGTTTGAAGGGAAACTCTCTGAACAGCGGGAAGAAAAAACCCAAAGGGGGAGCCCTGTGTGTTTTGTGTGGGGCGCTGGGCAGATAGGCGCAGCTGGAAGAGAAGGGGGGGCCGCCGTGTTGATAAAGGGGGGGAAGTCTCATTGAATGACGGGGGAAAAGGCCCCTTGTGTTTGGGTGGTTTGCTGCAGCCACAGGTGAAGTGCCGTGTAGAGAGCTGGGAGACTCTCTGGGAGGGCGCAAGACAGGGGAGGCCCCTCGTGTGTGGTGGCTGGAGCAGCAAAACAGGTGGCTCTGCTGGGAGCCGACGGGAAAGAAGGCCCCGTGTGTTTTTGTGTTGGAGCTACAGCCACAGAGACGCTGCAGAAGAGCAGACACTGGTGTTGTATTTGGGTGGCGTGTGCTGCCACAGACACTTAGAGAGGAGCGTGGAACAGGGTGATATGGCCGCCGTGTGGGTTCTCAGGCGGGCGTAGCTGCAGCCATAGGCACAGAGGCCGCCTATAAGCTGATGAGCGCAGCTGGCAAGGTCAGGTGCTGCTGCAAGATAAAGCGAAGAGCTGGGGAGCGCATAGAAGTGGCAGGCCGACTGTGTGAGGTTGACTGGAGATGCCGACTAGGAGGCTTGGGCGTTGACTGATGAAGCTGGTGTAGCGGAGGAAGCAGTCGCCTTGTAAAAGACGATTTTCAGAGAGGCCGCTGCATATAGCTACCGTGTGCAAAGAGGGCGAGACGGGGTGACTGGCAGAAAAGGTGGCCGTTCAGAAAGGCGCAAGAGAGCTGCAGAAAAGGTGGCCGTTCAGAAAGGCGCAAGAGAGCTGCAGAAAAGGTGGCCATTCAGAAAGGCGCAAGAGAACTACAGAAGAGGTGGCTATCTGGTTTTTTGGGGAGGTTCTGGGTGGAGCAAGTAGAAGGCCTGCAGCACGGTGGACAGCTCCCTTAGGAAAGGGAGTGGCAGCTCAGCCTCAAAGACAATTTTGGGGCTCAAACAAGTTGTTGGCCGATGAATCTGGGAGAAAGCCTCAAACTCTGGACTCTCGCTCTGCCAGCTTGCGAGAGGAACGCCAGCTTCAGTCTCAACTTGGCCCTCATGTAGAATGGAGGAGATAAGTGATTACTTTCACTGAATGCTGACAAAAATTGTAAGCTAATCCAGGATGCATATCTGGTTGGGTGCCTTCTAGAGTGACCTGTACTACAGAGGTTGAATGTTTTTCTGGTTATTGTGGGGTCTCAGGAGGATCCATTCAGTAGTCAGGATTTCTTTAGAAGGTTTATTCCGTATCTTTGTTGCTGCTGGATTTTGGGACACATTTTAGGGGATGAATTTTCTGTTCTTTGCTCCTTGAAGAATTATATGTTGTGTTTCTTTACTGGGATTTTGGATGTAACTCTCACAGCCAGACACCCAGTGTGTTCCCGGCTAGACCGCACACGTCACGACAGCGGGCACTTATAGTAGCCTTGGACACATAGAGAGAGAGAGTGTCAAGGACTATGGAGTTAAGGGACTTGAGGCACTGGTCGCGGACTGTCAAGTAAGAAAGAAACTTGATACAGGGTCCAGGTGTGCTGAGATAACTTGAGGGGAGGAGTAGACACTGGTCGCGGACTACCAAGTAAGGGGAGGCAAACTTGGTATAGGGTCTAGGTGTACTAGGAGTATTCACTTGAGGGGAGGTGTTGAAATATACAAGTGAATAGGGTGTGTGTGGGAACAAGCTCTTGGATAGAGGCTGTAAAAGAGGAGATGTAATTGTGAAAGAACATGTGAAAAGGTTAGAAGAATCTACTGGGAGAGAATAAAGGGTAGCATGAGGGAATTTAGGAGTGTGGAGATATTCTGGGAGATATTCAGGGAAAAGAGAAGAGGTGGAGAGAATCAGGCAAGAGGTGGAGATATTCAGGGAGTGAATCATAGAGAAATCAAAGGGATTTGATGCTTGATGTAAACTCTATAAATTGAGGCATAGCCCTAATGAGAATTTGCTGGTTTTTGAGTATCCATGCCTACATTAATCTATGTGCTAATTATTCACTAATTACATCTTAATCATTTCTTAATCACTTTGTTAATCATGTTGATTCTAGTGTATGATCCACCATAGCTCATCATTTAGCTCAAATTTCAACATCGGATCCATGCCAATGCCACGGTAGATCCCCCTGGACATCCCGCTCAGATGTACATTTAGCATATTCAATGAGGCCATCTCCACCATCCACATATTTCAAACGAGATATTGAAATATAATCTCGACCATTGAAATATCTCATTCGAGGTATAGAGATGTAATCTCATCCGTCCACGTATCTCGTTTGAGATAACAAGATGAAATCTTAGATGTTCAAAGACCTTGAACGAGATACACCTACACAATCCAACCTGTCCATTCGCGCACATTTGAAGATGCGATTCCAGTTGTTAAAATGTCTCGATCAAGAAACCATAGTATCACTGATCATAATCCTCCAAAATATCCGGTTGAATTCTCATTTCCAATCATTCCTTCATTGGTGTACCTATGGCATCATTGGTAACTAGAACGCTCACCACTCAGGGGCCTTTTTGATAGTTCCTAGCTCATAGTACTCAGCAATATGTTCACTTTATAAAAATCAAAATAGAATCTCCGTTGAAGATCAGCAAGATCAACCAACAGACCCATATAAAAGAGCCATGGACTCATCCGTTGAGGACCAGCAAGGTCAATCAACCAGATCCATGCCCGGTTTCAGAAAACAACTCTTACTCCTTGTTCCAATATCTTCCTTGATGCACGTGTGGGTATCTTTGGCGACCCAAAGCCCGAGCACCATATGGTCAGCACCCTCTAGGATCCTTCGCAGGTCACCTAGCACTTCACTCATAGGCCGCTTCCTTGGTCCCTCATCCATCGTACCAGAAGCTCACCATTTAAATCGAACCGAGGCTGGTTAAGACCTCGGCCAACCTTGCTACGCAAGACATCCTCCCTTGACTCTCTCTCAGCTGTTGCAACTTTATCAGCAGCAATTAGGTCTCCATGACCTCATTCACAAGACGGTCAAAATGCTTCCCTAGCATTATTGACATAAAACAGTCATTTAAAAAACAGGTCATAAATACAATTTCTATAACAAACTCTCATCTTTCCACATTGTTCCACATCAATCCACATTACTTAATCCACATCCAATTCATATGTATTCCCATTCTCATCCAATCACATCATTTTCCATCTCATCACATCTTTCCTCATTTACCCTCATCACATCTCATCCACTCGCATCAACCCATATTCACATCTCATCACACCTCATCCATTCACATCTCATCACACCTCATCCATTCACATCACCTCTCATTCATTCACATCTATCCTGTTTCACATCACATCACATTCATTCACATCACATATCATCCATTCACATCCCATATCATTCATTTATATCCTGATTCACATGACATCACATCTCATTCATTCACATCCCATTTCGCATCACATTACATCTCATCCATTCATTCACATCTATCTGATTCATATGTCATCACATCTCATTCATTCACATCTATCTCATTCATATGTCATTACATCTCATCCATTCATTCACATCTCGATTCACTTCACATTACATCTCATCCATTCATTCACATCTATGTGATTCACATCACATCTCATCACATCTATTCACATCAAATCCCATTCATCCATTCACATCCATTACATCACATCACATCCATTCACGTCCATCACATTCATTTACATCATATCCATTTACATCCATCACATCACATTCATTCATGTCCATCACATTCATTCTCATTACCATCCCATCACATACATTCTATCCACATTTCATCACATCACATCTATCCACATCATATTTCATTCATCCCTTCCACGTTACATCACATCCACATCATATCTCATTCATACACATCTCATCTCATTCATCCACATCCATTCTTTCACATACACATGCACATCCATTCTTTCACATACACATCTACATCCACATCCACATCCATGTACTTCCCATCTCACCCGTTCACATATTCTCTCATCTCATTCTTATCTCATCATTCTCATCCATTTACTTCACATCTCATCCCCATTAATTTTCATCACACCATAGCCTATCACATCCCATTCACATCTTATCGCATCTTATTTGCATCTTATCACATCCTAACGTATTTAGTAGTTTTTACTATTTTGATACCGATAATGGGACTTTTTCTAAATTTCTGCCAATTGCTTGGCCTAAATAAAGGTTCTTTTTCTCGACGACTATTTCCATATTCTTTCTCAATTTTTCAAATGAATTATATTCAATATTCCTCTTTTGGAATAGAAGAATTCATGGGATTTACAAAAATCAATTCTACCCATATTTCCACTTTTGATAAATAACCATAAATTGAATTATACTAAAATTTTCTCTTTTTCTCATTTAATTTCTTGGACCTCAAATATCATGGGAATTCCTCTTTTTGCATTTTATTATTTGCATTCCGATATCATGGGAATTCCTCTTTTATCTCATCAAATATTTCTCATAAAATGAATCCATCAAAAATAAAATATCCATTAATTCAATATGCTAGGAATTTCTCTTTTCCCATCTAAATGATTGAATTCCAAATGTCATAGAAATTCCTCTTTTACCATTTAAATATTTCTCATAGATAAAATAAATTTATCTAAAATTTATCTTTAAATTTAAATAAAATATCTAATAATTCCAATATGCTAGGAATTTCTCTTTTCCCATCTAAATGATTGAATTCCAAATGTCATGGGAATTCCTCTTTTACCATTTAAATATTTCTCATAGATAAAATAAATTTATCTAAAATTTATCTTTGAATTTAAATAAAATATCCAATCATTCCAATATGCTAGGAATTTCTCTTTTTCCATCTAAATGATTGAATTCCAAATGTCATAGGAATTCGTCTTTTGTCATTAAATATAATTACCATAATTTTCTCATTTCTTAATTATTTAATTACACATAAAGTTAAAAATTAGTTTTCCATTGAATGTGACAAAAACTATTCTTTTAACCTAGAATATTCAATCCTAGAATATGATAGGAAGTCCTCTTTTCACGTTATGCATAAGAATTAATTATGCATCAATTTCTTAAAAATTTTACCATAGCTCTGCTGCTATTACTGGCAATTTTTAATTTTTATGAAAAGAACAAGACATAGTAATTAAGATAGTATAACTATCTTTTAGCATTAAATCCAATTTATGGATTTATCCCATAATATTACCATATTTTTCAAGCATATAAGTATAAAAACCATTTTCTTAAACCTCTAGCTTCACAAGCCTAAAGTTTGATTAGTGAATAGAGAATTTCTCCATGAGAGGCATTAATTGAATAGAGAATTGGTCATAGGAATGACCATTCTTTGGGGGAGAGAGAGAGAGATATGCTTTAAAAAATATTTTAATTTAAGCATAAATGAAAACTTTATGTATTTAATCACTAAAATCCATTAGAGAGTTTCAATTGCATTAAAGAGCCATTCAATTGAATACTTCTCAAGCTTGAGAGGGTTTGAGAAGTGAGAAACATTTAGAGATTAAAAAAAGGACCATAAATCACACTTTACCTCTTATTTTTCTTGATTCTTTAGTCTAAGGAGAGGCCCCCCAACCAATTAATTGGACTAATCTAATCTAGACCCTTAGGCTAAGGTCCTTTATACCTATTTTTAATTAATTCCAATTGCACATTGGAAAGTTCTTTTTGAATTTCTATTTTAGGGGAAACCATTTTAGACACTAGGAGGATTTTTATATCCAAAAATATCTCAATTTTGGATTACCTCCCTCTAGACATTTTCTCTCCGCAGGCCAAAATAGGGTAAACAAGATCTTTCTTTTATTTCAGAGAGAGGAATAATTATAAGATCAAAAGGGGAGGTTCTTACACCTGTACACCTCAAAAGCTGGAGGGAGGAATCTTACATCCTACCCCACTTAAAAAACGCAAGATGTCCTCATCTCGCAAACTAGAGGATAACTCTTTCCCTTAAGATCCAACTGATTCTGGAGTTCCTTATAGTCTGGTCAACCCAATAGAATCTTGGGATAAAGGTCCCTTATATAGAACTCATCATCAAATAACAATTCATTCAGATCATATCATTCATATCCTTAACACAATAATGGTCCATTAGACCGAAATTTCCATCTGAACATTCCTCCATGAGAATTTCAATCATATAGGTTTTTAATTTGTCATCCCTTAACTTGATCCACTGGGTCAAGTGTTAACAGTAGGAATCTGTCATCACAGCACAATCCACTAATCTCATAGTGATTTGCTGAAGTCATTATCGTCATCCCAGGGACTCGTCCCATTCATCCTCATTGTGGTTTTGCTCAGCTTATCGTTTTTCAACCAAAATTCTGGAATCATAATTTTTTAATCAGAATCCAAATCAACTCATCAGTTCTCAACCAGAATTTTAAAATCATATCAACCACGTTCGAATTCATCATCTGGATAGCATTTTTGCTTATAATTTCAAGGTCTTAGATTTACTCGTATATACTGTAGTAAAGAGCTGCAGTTATACCCTCGGTATATATGAGTAGTCATGGTCCATCATGTCTAGGCCTCATGCAAGTCAGGGATTTCATACAATTGCGGGGCAATTCCATTTGAAGATCCAATTACCTATTTATGAATCTTCATTCTGAATATCAATTTGTATGAATTTCATCACACAATTACAACCTTTTACTCCTACCTCATAAATTTTTGACTTTTCTGGCTTCTCGGTTGATCCACTTTAGCCAATTTGCTCTGATACCAGCTGAAAGATCCATGTCCCCTCCGTGCAACGAATTCAGAGGTGCTAGCAGCGGAAGTAGCACTTCTTGCGTGGGCAAGGTCCCTCACTCGAGGCCTCGCCCACGAATATCCGGACAAGAGACTAATCCCTCATTTCTTCCAAAACCAAACCCGGAAAAACTTCCCTTGCCCGAAAAGCACGGGCGATTCCTCTGAGATATTTTTACTCTAAAACGTAGTCAAGGTCATCACACTGACAAAACTAATCCAACCAAACCTGTAAGTCACTTGGTTAGATCAAGGAAGAAACTTGCACTTGGATCATAGAGACCAACGCTTTCTTCCTGATTGAGAGGCACAATCGTTGATTCTTTTTCATAGAACATTTACTATCCGGGATTTACTTCATCTATCATACCATAACAGAATTGAGTCTCATCAGTCCAGCCAAACCCCATCTAGTCCCATGGGTTAGCCAACCGCCCAACCATTGTAGTGATGGAATCCAATTAGGAATTTGGTTAGGTTTTGTCCCGCGTACCAAGGAAAAGAGTTCCCAGGCCCCCTAGCCGGATATTCATGCAATACTTAAAGCTAATCACACCACTTACACACCCAATATGAAATTTCCTTTTTCACAGATTCACTTGACTTTAAAATAATATTTTAATGAAACCATAGTATCACTGATCATAATCCTCTAAAATATCCGGTTGAATTCTCATTTCCAATCATTCCTTCATCTCATCCACTCGCATCTACTCATATTCACATCTCATTTCCAATCATTCCTTCATCTCATCCACTCGCATCTACCTATATTCACATCTCATCACACCTCATCCATTCACATCACATCTCATTCATTCACATCTATCCTGTTTCACATCACATCACATATCATCCATTCACATCCCATATCATCCATTTACATCCCGATTCACATGACATCACATCTCATTCATTCACATCCCGTTTCACATCACATTACATCTCATCCATTCATTCACATCATCTATCTGATTCACATGTCATCACATCTTATTCATTCACATCCCGATTCACATCACATTACATCTCATCCATTCATTCACATCTATCTGATTCACATCACATCTCATCACATCTATTCACATCGCATCCCATCCATCCATTCATATCCATTACATCACATCACATCCATTCACGTCCATCACATTAAGTTTAAATCATATCCATTTACATCCATCACATCACATTCATTCATGTCCATCACATTCATTCTCATTACCATCTCATCACATACATTCTATCCACATTTCATCACATCACATCTATCCACATCATATTTCATTCATCCCTTCCACGTTACATCACATCCACATCATATCTCATTCATACACATCTCATCTCATTCATCCATATCTAATCTCATTCATCCACATCCATTCTTTCACATACACATGCACATCCATTTTTTCACATACACATGCACATCCATTTTTTCACATACACATCTACATCCACATCCACATCCACATCTATGTACTTCCCATATCACCCTTTCACATATCCTCCCATCTCATCATTCTCACATCCACATCCATTTACTTCACATCTCATCCACATTCATTTTCATCACACCATTCTCATCTCATCATTCTCACATCCACATCCATTTACTTCACATCTCATCCACATTCATTTTCATCACACTACATCCTATCACATCCCATTCACATCTTATTTTCATCTTATCACATCCTATCGCATTTAGTAGATAATGGGACTTTTTCTAAATTTCTGCCAATTGCTTGGCCTAGATAAAGGTTCTTTTTCTCGATGACTATTTCCATATTCTTTCTCAATTTTTCAAATGAATTATATTCAATATTCCTCTTTTGGAATAAAAGAATTCATGGGATTTACAAAAATCAATTCTACCCATATTTCCACTTTTGATAAATAACCATTTTTGGTTATCTTGCTTATGCACTTCCGCCTGAGTAACTTTGTAGCAAGCTTGATGATAAGGCTATTACATATATTTTTATGGGACATAACTCAGAAAGTAAGGGTTACCATCTCTATCATCCTGCTACCAAGCAGATTCTTGTGAGTAGAGATGTTGTATTTGTGGAAGATGTTGTGAGTAGAGATGTTGTATTTGTGGAAGATGCATTCAACCCTTACTTTCATGTAAAAAATAGCAAAATGTATGTTTACAGGACATATTTGACACTGTCCTTCCATTGTTCAACATAGGACACATTGATATAAAGAATTTGGGTAATCTAAGGAATGCCAAAAACTACCCACAAAAGTTACAAATTAACATGTTTTTCAACCCACAGATCAGCCTATTGATGAGGCAAATGTGGATGATGTAGTTGATGAGGAAAGAAGGGAAATTGTGGAGTCTAAAAGTATGCCAAAATGACTGGTGCAAACACTACGTGAAAGAAAATTGGCCACTCCTTTGCCTAGAAGAACATGTGTAGGCTCTCATCATGCATCTCTTATTGATGCAGGTTATGCCCTTATTGCCAATTTATGTGATGAAGAGAAACCTGTCTCCTTTGAGATGAAGCAAAGAAATCTGAAAATTGGATGAGTGCTATGCAATCTGAGTATGATTCAATACTCAAAAATGATACATGGGATTTGGTAGATTTGCCTCTTTGCAAGAAGGCCATTGGTATGAAATGGTTTTACAAGCTCAAATGTAAAGCGGATGGCAATGTTGAGTGATACAAAGCTAGGCTTATTGCAAAGGGTTATGCACAAGAGAAAGGCATTGACTATGGTGAAACCTTTACACCCACATGTCGTATGAATACCATGCGGACTATCATTGCATTTGCAGACCTTTACACCCACATGCCATATGAATACCATGCGGACTATCATTGCATTTGCAGCACATAAAGGTTAGAATGTACATCAGTTGGATATCAAAACTGCTTTCTTGAATGGAGATTTGAATGAGGAGGTCTATGTATCTCAACCTCGTGGTTTTGTTTAAAAAAGTCAAGAATCAAAAGTATCCATATTGAAGAAAGTTTTATATGATCTTTGTAAGATTCCTCCCCAGCATGAATACTGAATAAACTTTTACCTCAATCCCCTGCAATCATTCCCTATTTCTGAATACAAGAAAATATTATTTTTCCTTGTTATTTTCTAGAGAGAAGAAAAATTCTAGAGAGAGATAATTCAATATTGAGATATTTTTAGATATAAAAATTATCCTAATATCAAAAATATATTTCCCTGAAACAAAAGCTCAAAATAAATTCTCCAAGGTGCATTAGGAATCAATTAAAAATGATATAAGTGACCTTAGCCTAAGGGTCCAGATTTTCAAAAATTTCTAGATTATGGTCCAATTAAGGTTCCTATGGACCAATAGGATTAATCAAAGTGTTGGGGTGAGATAAATCCAAAGAATAAAAGAAAATATCCAAAAATGAGTAAATGCTCACATAAGATGAAGAGTTGACTGAGTACAAGGTTTATTAGTTAAAAATTAAGAGATATTACTAAAAAAATGAGATATTTTGGAGGAATGATGAATTTTTGACACCTTGGTAAGGAAGGGAGACCTTTGAGGTAGGCGCCTCCTTCAAATGTGTGGGAAGGTTTGTTAGTTCAAAAAAATTGAGATATTTTTATCTCTCCTCTCTCCTAGATCAAACTGGATTAAAAAGGGACCCAAATTAGACTTCTGAATCTCGTCCAAATTCAACCAAACTGAAGCTCAAAAATTCTATAACTTAGTTAGACTCAGTTAATGGCCTCCCACACCTATAAATAGACCCTCATTCTTTTGTATTCGCATCTTTGAGCTATACCACTATGCCAGTATTACATTAAAATAATCATATTTTCTATTATCCCTTAAAAAACCTCTACTTTTGGAGAGATTGGAGCTTCTCTCTCTCTTCAAAAACTCTTGGAGATTTCTTCTCAACTCAATAAACCAATTGATTGGTTAGGGGCTTCACTTCTAGATAAAGAAGCAAGCCAAACCTAGAGGTAAGAAGGAATTTCATGGTTTTTGTTAATATTCTCAAATGATTTCACTTCTCAACCCCGCTCAAGCTTGAGACGCTTCTAATTAGTTGTTTTTAATGCAAATCAAGCTTTCTCTAAGAACTTTAATGATTAATCATAAAAAGGTTAATCTTTATGCTTATTTAGAATGCTTTTTATGTATATCTCTCTCTCCCAAAAGAATAGTCATTCCTATGGCTAATTCTTTAGAAAAAGATAGCTTGTCATCATTGATAAATTCTTAACTCAAAACCAAACTCTAAGCTTGTTAAACTAGAGGTTAAGAAAATGGCATTTTTATGCTTTTATGATAACAAAGTAATGGTAAATTCTTTTAAATTATTTATAAGTAGTTAAAAAACTACTTTAAGTGATTCTAAGAGATATTCCTATCATTTTGGAAAAAGAAGAATAGTAGAAATAGCCTAATCTAGTAGATTAATCATAATTAAGATTTTGATTATGGTAAAATTTATGATTTATTTCCATAATTTGATTTAAGTTTAAGGATAGTTCTTCTATCATAATTGTATTACAAAGTCTTATTCTTTTTAGAAACATTGAAAATTGTGAGTAATAGCAGCAAAGCTATGGTAAAATTTTTAGAAAAAAATACATATCTTATTTTTATGCATAATGCTAAAAGAGGACTTCCTACCATATTCTAGGATTGGACATCCTATGCTAAAATAATGATTTTCATCAAATTCATGGGCAATAAAATTTTAGTGTTTATGCATAAATAATTAATTAAAGAAAAGAGAAATTTTTGATAATTTTATTTTATGCAAAAAGAGGAATTTCCATGACAATGGAGATCCATGTAATTAAATGGAAAAAAGAGAAATTTTGGTATATTAAAATAATACATATTTTTATTTAATTTTAAGAGAAATTTTAGATAAATTTATTTTATGGATGAGAAATTTAAATGATAAAAGAGAAATTCCCATGACATTTGGAATTCAATCATTTAAATGGTAAAAGTGCAATTCTTGGCATAATTGAAATAATGGATATTTCTATTTAATTTTAAGAGAAATTTTAGATAAATTTATTTTATGCATGAGAAATTTTTAAATGATAAAAGAGGAATTCTCATGAAATTTGGAATTCAATCATTTAAATGATAAAAGTGGAGTTCTTGACATAATTGAAATAATGGATATTTCTATTTAATTTTAAGAGAAATTTTAGATATAAAAAATTTATGCATGAGAAATTTTTAAATGATAAAAGATGAATTCCCACCATGACAATTGGAATTCAATCATTAAATGAGAAAAAGAGAAATTTTAAGCTTATTTAAAAAAATGGATAATTGTATTTAGTTAAAAGAAGAATTTTTATGGTATTTAAGTAGAGAAAGATTTGAATTAAATTTTGGTAACAAAATAAGATTTTTCACCGTAACTCCACCTAGAGAATTAAGGATGATAAATTAAATTGGTAGAAACAATATCCTTAGATATTTTATGTGGATAAATCATCAAATTGATAATTATCCAAAATTAGACTAAATGGAAGAAAAATATTTTTATAGAAATCAGATATTCTTATATAGAACCATTTCTTAATCCATTATGGTTAGGAAGGAATGAAAGTCATAAAGTGGAATTTTCCTTATGGTTAGATAATTTAGTAGATATTTATCTGAAGAAAATCCTTGGAATCAAAGTTAGAATTAAACCGGATAATTTTGGTTAGACCACAACTGTGAGAGGGACGGCCAGTAAACTACTTGTCCATCTCTCGATCTGAATCAAGAAAAAACCTCGTGAATTCCTTCATCGAAAGATTGTTTTAAAGACAGCCGGATCTGTTATAATGGTAATTTCATATTGGGTGTGTGAGTGGTATGCCTACCTTAAATTGTTGCTTTAAACGCCGACTAGGGGGCTTGGGGACTCTTTTCCTCGGTACCCGGGCAAAACATATTCAAATTTTTATAAAGGAATCCTACCAATACAGTGGTTGGGTGGTTGGCTTGGGTGGTTGGCTAGCCCATGGGCCGAAGCTGGATTGGGGGATTCCTGCGATACAAATAAGTTATGCTTAGTTACGTTAGTTACATTAAGTCCTAGAAAGACCTTTGTTATGCTTAGTTACGTTAGTTAGATTAAGTCCTAGAAAGACCTTTGCTATGTGGGAGGGAATCAGGCTGTGCCTCGTTAAAGGAGGAAAAAGCGGTGATTCTATGGACCAAGTGCAAGTCTCTTCTTTGATCTGACCATGTGACTTTCAGGTTCGGTCGGATCAGTTTGGATAGTAAGACCTTAACTCGTTAGATCAATTCTCCCATTAGAAGATTTTCTTGGTGGAATTGCGAGTGCCTTCCGGGCGAGGGAAGTTTTTTCGGGCTCGGTTTTCGGAGGAACCGCCGAGCTAGTCTCTTTTTTTCGGACATCCGTGGTTGGGTGAGGCCCCGAGTGTGGATCCCTGCTCCGCGTGAGAGGCTAACATTGCTTCCACCACCAGTGCCCTCGGAGGGGACAGGGGTCTCACAGCTGGTATCAAAGCTTTGTTGAAAGTAACACTTTCATAATAAAAAAATTTATTCTTTTATGCATAAAAATCCATTTTGATGAAAGTAACACTTTCATAATAAAAAAATTTATTCTTTTATGCATAAAAAAATAATCAATATGCATCTTCTATGCATGAAAATGACACTTTTAGAATATAGAAACGATAGAGATTACTCTTTTAGAATAATAAAACATACTACTTATTTCTATTTTTTTGAATCATATATTTGGATGAATTTGATTGGCCCCTCAAAACCTTAATTTGAAATTTTTTGAAAATCTAGACCCCTAGGATAAGGCCTCTTGAACAGATTATACTTGATTTCTAATGCACCTTCTGAAAATCTTTTTGAACTTCTATTCATGGGGAGCTTATTTTAATAAGAAGAGATATTTTTCCATCTAAAAATATTCAAAATCTGAATATTCTCTCTCTAGAATATTTTCCCTCTCTAGGTCAAAATAGGTAGAAACAAGATCTTTTATATTTTTGAAGAGGGATTTGATCACAGGGGGAAGATGCTGGACATCTTGAGAGGCTGGGGAGGAATCTTACACATAGGGTTTTCACTTGATTTGTTGGAAAGCTACCCGACTAATTGGGTCCACCCGTCCGTAGAATGGTGCCATTGGGGCATTCCATCCTCCCACTTTCCACCCTACTCACGCGTTAATTTGTTTTCTCATTAATCCTACCACACTGTTTGACATGAATAAACATGTTCCTTAATTAAGGCCCTTTTCACAAGGTTTGTTAAAACAGCCTTTTTTCATAGTACAATAATGGCAAAGACAAGATTTATAAAAAAAGTTTATACATTAATCAATTCCATACAAGCCAAACCAGCTCTCTTATTCTTTTCCTTTATACTGCCGATGATCTAGAATTCGACCTTCCAGCCTCTACATGCTGGGCAAAACCCTACGGGACCATACACCTCATTGTCCGGTGGCGAGGACTCAAGCTTTAAAAGAAAAGCTATGGAGTTTTAGTCTCTTCCTCCGAAAGACCATAGCAATCTAACCTTCTTTTCTAAGATATTAGATAAGTTATATACATCTCAAGCTCTAGGATTACCTTGAGACTACTTGCTGCCTTCTTACAGTTTTCCTTGTGTAGAGACCCTAACAATAGAATCAATAAATTTTTTCGGCCATAACTCTTTGATAAAAACTCAGAATATGGTCGTATGACCAGTCAAAAGAATCGAAAGGTATCTAGTCTACACGCTAACGTGGGTAGAATAGGCAAAAATGTTTGTATATAGCCACAAACGCGCCATCTTTAGAAACGCATTGCTTTTTCACATTTTTAGTATGCATGGACTCTAAATATGTAAATGAAAGATCCCTGCCTCCTCTGCGCAACGGATTCGGGGTTGCTAGCAGTGGAAGTAGCACTCCTTGCGCGGTGCAGGGTCCTCTCACTCGGGGCCTCACCCACGGATATCCGAAGAACAGGAGACTAATCCCTTGGTTCTTCCAAAACAGAACCCGAAAAAACTTCCCTTGCCCAGAAATCACGGACGATTCCTCCAGGATATTTTTACTCTAACATAGTCAAAGTCATTATTGACCAAACTGATTTGACCGAACCTAAAGCACGGACGATTCCTCCAGGATATTTTTACTCTAATGTAGTCAAAGTCATTACTGACCAAACTGATCTGACCGAACCTAAAGTCACTTGGTCAGATCAAGGAAGAAACTTGCACTTGGATCATAGAGATCAATGCTTTTTTCTCCATCGAGAGGCACAGCTGTTGATTCCTTTTTCCATAGAACAATTACTATTCGGGATTTACTTCATCTAGCATACTACAACAGAAATTGAGTCTCATTTTACGGATCTATCAGTCCAGCCTAACCCCATCCAGTCCAATGGGTTCAACCACTGTAGTGATGGGATCCATTTAAGAATTTGGTTAGGTTTTTTCCCGGGTACTAGGGAAAAGAGTTCCCAGGCCCCCTAGCCAGATATTCATGCAAACTTAAAGCTAGTCACATCACTTACACACCCAATATGAAATTGCTTTCTTCACACAGATTCAGCTATCTTCACAGATTCAACTATCTTTAAAATGATCATTTAATGAAGCCATAGTATCACTATGATCACAATCCTCCAAAATATCCGGTTGAATCTTAATTTCCAATCATTCCTTCATCGGAGTATCTATGGCATCATTGGCAACCAGAACGCTCACCACCTGTCCACTCAGGGGCCTTATCGATAGTTCCTAGCTCATAGTACCCGGCAATATATTCACTTATAAAAAATTCAAGATGGAATCTCCATTGAAGATCAGCAAGATCAACCAATAGATCCATATAAAAGAGCCATGGACTCATCCGTTGAGGACCAACAAGGTCAATCAACCAGATCCATGCCCGGTTTTAGAAAACAACTCTTACTCCTTGTTCCAATATCTTCCACGACGCACGTGTGGGTATCTTCGGCGACCCAGAGCCCGAGCACCGTATGGTCAGCACCCTCTAGGATCCTTCGCAGGTCACCTAGCACTTCACTCATAGGTGGCTTTCTTGGTCCCTCATCCACCACCATACCGGAAGCTCACCATTTAAATCGAACTGAGGCTGGTAAAGACCTCGACCGACCTTGCTACGCGAGACGTCCTCCGGTGACTCTTCGTCAGCTGTTGCAACTTTATCAGTTAGGTCTCCACGACCTTATTCACAAGACGATTAAAATGCTTCCCCAACATTCTTGACATAATACAGTTTCTATAATGAACTCTCGTCTTTCCACATTGTTCCACATCAATCCATATTACTTAATCCACGTCCAATTCATATGTGTACCCATTCTCATCCAATCACATCATTTTCCATCTCATCACATCAGATTCATTCACATCACATATCATCCATTCACATCCCATATCATTCATTCACATTCTGATTCACATGACATCGCATCTCATTCATTCTCATCCCGATTCACATCACATTAATTACTTTTGGATTAGAGAAATGCTTCATGAGAAGCTTAATTTGGATTAAGAATAGATCATAGGAATGACCTTTCTTTTGAGGGAGAGAGAGAAATGCTTAAAAACCATTAAAATTAAGCATAAATAAAAATTTATGTGTTTCTTTATTACAATTCATAAAAGAACTTTAATAGTAATCAAAAGCCATTTGAATTAAAGCTTCTCAAGCTTGAGAGGGGTTGAGAAGAGAAGCATTTGGAAATTTAATAAGAAAAAGATAATAATCCACACTTTACCTTCTAATTTACTTGATTCTTTGATCACAGTAGAGGCTCCCAACCAATCAATTGGTTTGGTATGTTGTAGGAGTCACCAAGGAAGATTGAAGAGAGAGAGAAGCTCCAATCTCTTCAATTTTGTAGAGGTTTTTAGAGGATAATAGAAAATATCATTATTTCAGCATAATACTGGCATAGTATAGTTCTCATATTTTTTTACAAAGGGCTAAGGATCTATTTATAGGTGAGGGAGGCCTCTAACCAAGTCCAACTAATTTCTATTTATAGGTGAGGGAGGCCTCTAACCAAGTCCAACTAATTTCTAGAATTTTCTAGGTTCAGTTTGGTTGAATTTGGATTTGGACCTAGTTTGATTCCCTTTTGATTTGGTTTGATCCAAGAGAGAGGAGAGATAAAAATATCATAATATTTTTTAGTTTAAAACTCCACCACACATGTGAAATAGGTGCCTCCTTGAAGGGCCCCCTTTTCCTTACACATGTGTCAAAAATGAATCATTATACCCAAAATATCTCATTTTTTTTGTAATACTCATAGTTTTTTACTAATAAACCTTGTATTCAGTCAACTCTTCATCTTATGTGGGCATTTACTCATTTTTGGGTATTTTTCTTTTATAAATTAGATTTATATCCTCCCCACACTTAGATTGATCCTATTGGCCTATAGGAACCTTAATTGGACCATAATCCAAAAATTTCTGAAAATCTAGACCCTTAGACTAAGGTCCTTTATACCCATTTCTAATTAATTCCAATTGCACATTGGAAAGTTCTTTTTGAATTTTTGTTTCAGGGGAAACCATTTTAGACACTAGGAGGATTTTTATATCCAAAAATATCTCAATTTTAGACTATCTCTCTCTAGACATTTTCTCTCTCTAGGTCAAAACAGGATAAAACAGAATCTTTCTTTTATTTCAGAGGGGTGAATAATTACAATATCAGAAGGGGAGGTTCTTACACATGTACACCTCAAAAGCTGGGGAGGAGGAGGAATCTTACAGTAAAAGTACTCTAAATATGACCTCTTATCACCTAAATTCGAATTTCTATTTTTGGAGATACTTATCTCTTAATAGAACTATTCTTGTCTTCTTATTTCTTTTAGGATTTTTGGAGCTAATATTTTTATTCTAACACTTTTCTAATGTTTCTAGCCTTATTGTCTCACTCTTCTCTAAGTACACTCTCTTTCCTTATTGAAATCTATATTAAAAGAGACACATACATACAAGGCTTGGGAGAGACCTTACAATCTCCCCCACTTAAAAGATTCAAGATGTCCTCATCTCGCGAGCTATGGTAGTATCTAAGTAAATCCTCCTGTCTCAGCCAAAGTGGTGTCCCCACTAGGTAGAAATCTTCTTTTATCTAAACATTGTTCTTAAAGAGTCTCTTATTTCATGTGTTTGGCTTGTTTTGTTGTGCATCCAAAAGGTCTTTATTATTCTAAAGTTGATTGGCCTTATTATCCTAATTTCATGCATCCATATACTTCTCATATGCTATGAACCTTCGAATTCCTTATTCTATATCCCCATGTAATATGATACTTAACAATTTGTCATGGAAAAACGTAAGGGAATCAATCCTTTACGCAATCTAATCTATGATAGCAATTTTATAATCTTAGTATCGTCTTGTAGAATACCTCTATTCATCATGCACATTACTTCACTTGAATCTTGCACCAATCCTCTTCTATTATTTACTCATAGAAATACTTGTTGAATTCGGTTATCTTTAACTCCGCTATCCCTATTTCTTGCACCAATCCTCTTCTATTATTTACTCATAGAAATACTTGTTGAATTCGGTTATCTTTAGCCCCGCTATCCCTATGTCTTGACCTAATTTTTGATCTAGCTCATGATTCCTTGTAGCGAGGGGTGGGCTTGACGTTCCTCTTGAATTAGGAGACCTCTTCTTGATTAACATGGAAGGACTCATGTCCTTCTCGACACTTTCAATATAAAAAAACTTTATCATAGTCTCTGGCTATTTATGGCTTCTGAAATAGAGGATGGTTTTGCATTCTTGATGAGGTTATTTAAAGGTAGATTAAGCTTCCAAATGAATTGATGGAGAAGAGTTACCTTATCCATCTTTGGAGCTAATCAAAGACATTTTAGCAAGATTTTGGTGGTATTCTTCTGGGGCCTTCCCTTCTTGGGTTAGCTCCAAAAAATCATTCATTTTATCCTCTCAAAATCCTTAGAGGACAAAAACTTTCATGAAGGTGTACTTTCATGGCATCTCATAACTGATTCTAGTTCCAGTGGTTAGATTGACAATAGTGCTTCCAACTAATTTGGCATTTCTTACGATTTTTAGACGAGCAAGGGTGAACTTGCTTCTTTCATTATATCCATGAAAAGTGCAAAACTATCAAATACTTATCATAGCGCCACATCTAAAGGCACTCTGGATTAATATATCTGAGATTTTCATTTTTTTAAGAATTACACATCTGGTGCCTTGGAATTGACACATCCAAAGATTATCAGATGATTAACACATCTGAGATGATTAGTTTTCTAAAAATTACTTATCTAGTATCTTGGGATTAACACATCTAAGAGCATGATCCTCTAGGAATTACACATCCGCCGAAGTTAGACCCATGTTTGTCTAAGATGATTAGTTTTCTAAAAATTACTTATCTAGTATCTTGGGATTAACACATCTAAGAGCATGATCCTCTAGGAATTACACATCCGAAGTTAGACCCATGTTTGTCTAAGATGGGTTCAAGAACTTGGATGATCGTTCTAGTGTAAAGCATCCAATGGATGGCATTCACACATCAACTATTCAAACCTTAATGGAGTTATAATCTTAATAATTTATAATATGCAAATTAATGAGATTTATCCTGAAAATTTCTCTAAACAAAGTTTCGGTCTATCCTTCTAGTAATTTAGTTCACTGATTTCTTAATTCGATCACCCTATGTTTTTCCTCAAAAGTTTTTCTCCCCAATATTATTTCTCAATTTTTTATTGTACAAATATCTTGCGTGTGCACCCCCAAGATACAAGCACAATTTCATAGGATGATTGTCTCAACATGTGAGGATATTCAAACCACTTCTATGACCAATAGAGATGATTGATTTGTCCTCATATGATAAACAATCACTTCTATGGCCAATAGAGATGATTGATTTATCCTCATATGATAAACAATCACTTGTCTTAATCCCTTGACAGTTAACCTTTGAAAAATAAATCCTAGGAACTAAGATCGGCTCTGATACCACTTGTAAGGTTCCCCCCTTCCAAAATGGGGGAAACACTTAAGATAGTCTACTAAGTCTTAGCTTGGAAAAAATTTTCCATTCGTCAGCACCTTGACCATGTAAAGATTCAAGGATACGATTTGTAGGTAAGACCTAGTCCTATCCTGCAGAGCAGGGGGAGCGTGGTCTTCTAAAAGTCAAATTACCCATAGGGTAATTGATCATAATCAATTACCCATAGGGTAATTGATCATAATTTGGGCAACTAATTTGGGCAACTACTAATCTTGATTCCTAGAGACAACGCTTTTTTTTCTCATCCATGCAAGGCATAGCCACTGGCCTAGTCTTCTAGAATAGAGTTTCTCGAGAACCTATTTATTTAGCATAGGGCTTTCACTTGATCTATTGGAAAGCTACCCGTCTAATCGGGTCCACCCCCGTCTGTAGGATGGTGCCGTTGGGACATTCCATCCTCCCACTTTCCACCCTACTCACGTGTCAATTTGTTTTCTAATTAATCCTACCACAACACTGTTTGACATAAATAAACATCTTCCTTAATTAAGGCCCTTAAAACATCCTTTTTCACAGTATAATAATGCCAAAGATAATATTATTTAAAAAAATTTATACATGAATCAATTCCATACAAGCCAACAACCGGCTCTCTTATTCTTTTCCTTTATACTGCCGATGATCTAGAATTCGGCCTTCCAGCCTACATGCTGGGCAAAACCCTACGGGACCATACACCTCATCGTCGACCGCCGCTGGCGAGGACTCAAGCTGGCCTGTCGCCCTCTGAGGCGCCCCTCAGAGGGATGTCTATGCACTAGGGTGGGCTAATTCACCGCACTAGCCTGGGCCCTCAGAACTAGGCAATATCACAATCACTCGCCTCAATCGGCGAATCTCATTCTCCCAATGGTATGAGGGATAGAGACGGGGCAGCATCAAGGCAAGGAGAGTTATTTCTGTACCTTAATTTAACCAAGATAACAATCCATTTACTCAACTAAACCATAGGACTAGAATCCATGTTACCTTCTTAAGAAAACAATCCTTTTCACAAAGATTTTAGCATTTCAACTTGAGATTCACATCACATCTCATCACATCTATTCACCTCACATCTCATCACATCTATTCACCTCGCATCTCATCACTTCTATTCACATCACATCCATCCATCCATTCACATCTATCTGATTCACATCACATCTCATCACATCTATTCACCTCACATCTCATCACCTCTATTCGCATCACATCCATCCATCTATTCATATTACATCTCATCACATCTATTCACCTCACACATCTCATCACCTCTATTCACATAACATCCATTCATTCACATCCATCTAATTCAGATCACATCTCATCACATCTATTCACCTCACATCTCATTACCTCTATTCACATCACATCCATCCATCCATTCATTCACATCTATCTGATTCACATCACATCTCATCACATCTATTCATTCACATCCATCTGATTCACATCACATCTCATCACATCTATTCACCTCACATCTCATCACCTCTATTCACATCACATCCATCCATCCATTCATTCACATCTATCTGATTCACATCACATCTCATCATATCTATTCATAGAATTTAAACATAGAATTTAAGAGAATTCTAATTTTGATATAAAAATTCTTTATGCATCTATTTATGCATAAAAATAAATTTTAATGGGAATAACACTTTTGAAATAAAAATAATTCCTTTATGCATCTTTCTATGCATAAAAATCCATTTTAATGAGAATAACACTTTTGAAATAAAAATAATTCCTTTATGCATCTTTCTATGCATAAAAATCAATTTTAATGAGAATAACACTTTTGAAATAAATATGATTTCTTTATGCATCTTTCTATATGCATAAAAATCAATTTTAATGAGAATAACACTTTGAAATAAAAATAATTCCTTTATGCATCTTTCTATGCATAAAAATCAATTTCAATAATTAATATCAGTGATATCCATGCATATTCATAGGTGAATATGTACATGGAGTAATCAGACTATTTGTTTTAGATGCAAAAATGGTGGGAATTACTCTTTTGGAGTAACATAAAAATAAACTTTCTTTTCCATAAAAATCTAGAATATTTTGCCCTAACCTCCTTTGTATGGCTAACCATTTCTCATTTTTACCATTCTTTAATTGACTTAAATTAACCCAAATTAGGTTCGTAGAACTCTAATCTACACAATTTCCTAAATTCAAGAGAGTAAACAATAAGAAGAGTTTAATTAATCCTTTAGTTAATCTTTCTAGAATTAAGAAAGTCTGGAATGTTAAGAAGAGAAGGGGGTGGCCTTTTCATCAAGGCATAGCATTTGAATTTAATTCAATTTACTGTAAAACATAAAAATCAAGAAAACCATAGATTTAAAATTAAACAAGTAAAAAATTTAACTTACATAGAGATTGTAAGCTCTCATTTGGCTTGAGGGGTTGAGGGTTCTACTCTTGTTTGAAGCAAGAGTGGCCACCAATTCACTTTGGAGAGGATTAGGCCAAAAACAATTGAATTATTAAAAAAATCAATGTAAATGGCTCAAGTTAGTGGCTCAGGACAGGAGCAGAGTAACAGTGCATAAACACCATTAAGCTTTTACAAAGGGGGAGGCTTCTATTTATAGAAAAAAGTGAGCCTCTAACCAAGCAAACTAATTCTAGAGTTTTCGAGATCAGTTTGGTCAATTTTTGACCCTTTTTGGGTCAGTTTAGCTTACTTTTTGGATCTAGTTGAAACAGGAGAGAGGAGAGATGAAAATATCTCATTATTTTTTAGTTTAAAACTCCTCCACACATGTGAAATAGGTGCCTCCTACATGAGGGGAGATCCCCACACTGAGGTGTCAAAAATGCATCATTTCCTCTAAATATCTCTTAATTTTTAACTAATAAACCTTGTACTGAGTCAACTCTTCATCTTATGTGAGCATTTACTCATTTTTGGGGGTTTTTCTTTTATTCTTCGATTTATCTCCTCCCTACATGTGGATTAATCTTATTGGTCCATAGGAACCTTAATTGGACCATAATCCAAATTTTTTTAAAAATCTGGACCCTTAGGCTAAGGTCCTTTTTACCTATTTTCAATTAATTCCAATTGCACATTGGAAAGTTATTTTTGAATTTCTATTTCAGGGGAAACCATTTTAGACACTAGGAGGATTTTTATATCCAAAAATATCTCAATTTTGAATTAAGATCAGAAGGGGAGGTTCTTATACTACACACCTCAAAAGTTGGAGGAATCTTACATCCTACCCCATTTAAAAAACGTGAGATGTCCTCATCTTGCAAATTAGAGGACAACTCTTTCCCTTAAGATCCAACTAATTCTGGGGTTCCTTATAGTCTGGTGAACCCAACAGAATCCTAGAAAAAAGATCCCTTATATAGAACTCATCATCAGATAACAATTCTTTTAGATCATATCATTCATATCTTTAACACAATAATGGTCCATTTAGACCAAAATTTTGATCTGAACAGTCCTCCATGGAAATTTTCAATTATATAGATTTTTAATTTGACATCCCTTAACTTGATCCACTGGGTCAAGTGTTAATAGTAGCAATCTATCAGCATAATCCACTAATCTCATAGTGATTTGTTGAAGTCATTATCGTCATTCCAGTTACGAACATCATCACAAGGACTTGTCCCATTCATCCTCATTGTGGTTTTGCTCACCTTATCGCTTTTCAACCAAAACTCAGGAATCATCATTTTTCAATCAAAATCCAAATCAACTCATCAGTTCTCAACCAGAGTTTTTAAGATCATATCAACCACATTCAAATTCCATCATTTGGATAGCATTTTTGCTTATAATTTCAAGTCTTAGATTTACTCGCATATACTGCCAGTAAAGAGCTGCAGTTATACCCTCGGTATATACAGGTAGTTACGATCCTTGGAATTATAAGGTAAATACCATCATGTCTAGGCCTCAAGGAAGTCACGGATTCCATGCAATTGCGGTACTTCCATCTGAAGACCCAATTACTAATTTATGAATTTCAGTCTGAATATCAATTTGTATGAACTTCATCACACAATTATAACCTTTTACTGCTACTTTATAAATTTTTGATATTTTTGGCTTCTCGGTTAATCCACATTAGCCAATTTGCTCTGATACCAGCTGAAAGATCCCTGTCCCCACTGCGCAATGAATTCAGGGGTGCTAGCAGTGAAAGTAGCACTTCTTGCGCGAGGCAGGGTCCCTCACTCGGGGCCTCGCCCACCACGGACATCTAGACAAGAGACTAATCCCTCGGTTCTTTCAAAACCGAACCCAGAAAAGCTTCCCTCACCTGGAAAGCACGGGCGATTCCTCCAGGATAATTTTACTCTATCATAGTCAAAAGCCTTAAGTAACTGAACTGATCTAACTAAACTCGTAATTCCCATAGTCAGATCAAGGAAAAGATTACACTTGGAATAGAGACCAATGCTTTTTTCCTCATTGAGAGGCACAACTGTTGATTCTTTTCCATAGAACAATTTCTATCCGGGATTTACTTCATCTATTGTATCATAACAAAATTGAGTCTCATTTTAGGGACCCATCAATCCAGCCTAGACCCGCGGGTTAGCCAATCGCCCAACCACTGTAGTGATGGGATCCATTTAAGAATTTGGTTAGGTTTTGTCCCGGGTACCAGGGAAAAGAGTTCCGAGGCCCCATAGCCAGATATTCATGCAAACTTAAAACTAGTTACACCACTTACACACCCAATATGAAATTGCCTTTTTCACAGAATCAGCTGTCTTTAAAACAATCATTTAATGAAACCATAGTGTCACTAATCATAATCCTCCAAAATATCCGGTTGAATCCTAATTTTCAGTTTTTAGTAGCCGGCAATATCTTCACTTATAAAAATCAAAATGGAATCTCCATTGAAGATCAGAAAGATCAACCAACAGATCCATATAAAAGATCAACCAACAGATCCATATGAAAGATCAACCAACAGATCCATATAAAAGAGCCATGGACTCATCCTTTGAGGATCAGCAAGGTCAATCAACCAGATCCATGCCTGAATTCAGAAAACAACTCTTACTCCTTGTTCCAATATCTTCCCCGACACATGTGTGGGTATATTTAGCGACCTAGAGCCCGAGCACCGTATGGTCAGCACTCTCTAGGATCCTTCACAGGTCACTTAGCGCTTCACTCATAGGCCGCTTCCTTGGTCCCTCATCCACCATTAGGAACTCAATGGAGTCTTCTTGGGCCCTTTAATTTGGACGTTTAGTGAAATGCTTAAAATGCTAATCCATCTTTGACCAAGCCTAGAAGCCTAGTCCTAAAAGCATATTTTTGATTTTTCACAAAAACAAAAAAAAATAAAAAAAAGGAGATATTCCTAGATCTGGCCACCTAGGTGACTTTAAAGCTTTGTAATGGGCTGTCAGTCAGTAATCATAGCCTGCAGCAACCTTTTCGAACTCCAAACATTCCAAAAATTCGTCACTTTCTTCCCCCCTTTTTTGTGTGTACACCAGATCTCTTTCTCTCTCTAAATCTTCTCTCTAACACGCCCTGCACTCCTTCTCCATGGAAAAAAGCGTCTTTCTCTACTCCAAAAGCCATAGCTAACAGATCTGTACTCCTAAATGAGCCTTCTCTCTCCAAACCCACAGTAGTAGCCATGGCTTGCAGGGAAGAAGCTTACCATGAGCATTCTCTCTACAGAACTTGGTCCTCTCTCCATAGCTAGCAGGTCTGTACTCCTAAATGAGCCTTCTCTCTCCAAACCCACAGTAGTAGCCATGGCTTGCAAGGAAGAAGCTTACCAGGAGCATTCTTTCTACAATACTTTGTTCTCCCTCCAAACCCACAGTTGTAGCACAGAAGAACCTTTTCATGAAGTATTCTCTCTCTATATTGCTTAGCAGCCATAGCTTGCACTAAAGAAGCTTCCCATGATGCATTATCTCCTTTGCATTTTCGTCTCACCATTGCCAACCCTCTCTATGTTTCTTTGGCTCCCTTTCTGGCTTCTTTCTCTATCCACAATGCAGCTCTAGAGAAGCAACCCTCATCTCCATTCTTCCCATTATTTTTTGATACCATATCCTGCTCCTTCCACTCCTATTCAACCCAAGCTTACAAGCCTACTTTCTTGTAGATGGCACTACAAGACATCACCAATAAGCCTTCTAAGATCCGCCTTCAGGTTGATTTGGAGACAGAATACGCAACCCTACGCAGTAGGCATGTTGCACCCAATATTTCATACGATCAGCTTCGAATGCAAGGAGCAAAGGCCATTGATCTTTGGATTGATGGAAATCTTTATCCACCAGATCCAATATCTGGTGCCCCTCCACCATTCAAAAGCATTACAAGTTTTCTTATGTTTGTTGGTGATGGTTTCAATGGGCTTCTTGGCTATTGTAGGAGATTACACATGCTGTGGCTAGATGAGGCAGCTGAAAAGAGGCAAACACAATTTGTCTTCGACCAGCTTCAAGCGGCATTGACTAAGCAGATCAATGGTTTGATGCAGAGGAATAAAGAGCTCTCAGAGGAGCTGGAGGTGCAGAAGAATAATCTAGCGGATCGTGTGCGCACAATAAATCAATTTACCGATAATTATGTTCGTCTTCAACACTCCACTCGTAATCTTCGGCGTCGTGTTCACCATTTCACTCATCTTCCCATGGGATATCACGCAAGGCAAAGAAAACGTAAAGCTGTTGGGTTGCTTTCAAAGACAGCAGGCGCATGCAAGAGGCGTAAACAAACAACCAGGTAAAAATTTTTGTAGGAATTATAGCAGCTTTGAGAAGCAATTAATGAATAAAGCATCTCTCATGGTTGACCATTGTGATTGTAGGGCTTGTGCAACAGCTATACTAGGATGTAACAACGCTGAGGACAATGTTAATGCCTCCCTTCTTCAGCATGTCCTTCAGGAGAAGGATATTATGGAAATGATAACAGGTTCTGGTAATGATAAGCTGCGGGAGACCCTTCGTCAACATTTCTTGAAGGAAATCAAAGAAATTGTCACCCCCAAAGAGATGCTTGATATATGTGACTCAGCAGGTATTAGCCAGAAAGGTTACAGAGCAATGTACAGGTCAATCACTTTAGGGTTGCGAACAAAGGGAGTTACGCAATCCTTGCTTCCAACACTTTATAGCTTACAGATGGCAAAGAAGTGTGCTAATGGTGATATTGCATCCATGTTCGAGGGTGGGTACAAGTGGGTGGAGGATATTATGCCAATGCCAACAATCAAACCCTTTCAATACAATGCATATAACAATGTCTACATCGACATGGAAGTGCTACAAAAAGCAATGATTCAGTACTATGGCCTCACACTTGAAGAGACAGGTGGAAATGCCGTGTTTGTCTTGAAGCTGGATGAATGTCAAGTGGTTAAAGGTCAAAGACTGGAGCGTGTTAGTTTAACCTTGATGAGCCGAGCACTTAGAGGAAGGCCTTTAGAGACCCAAGAGTTGGATGCAACTGAAGACAGCAACAATAGGGGTCAAGGGCATAAGCAAGACTACTACGGCATTCAATCAGAGAAGAACATCTGGTGGCAAGCAGCATGGGTCCTCCCAAAAGAGAACCATGATACCTTGAGGTGGTATTTTGAACGGTCTGGCATTCAACATGTCGTCTCTTGTCAGGTCAATGGTCAGAAGCTTGATGTTCCCGGAATAGGCTGCTTTAACATTGAATGGCACTTGGGTGGCGATCTAAAAACCTTAAAGTGTATGTTGGGTTGTAAAACAGGTGCGAATACTATATTCTCATGTGTTTACTGTTGTCATTCCAAGACAGCAGTAGACTCAAGAGTAAAAGGGAAACAACCTAGCAAAGGCAAAAGTCAAAAACAGGTGGGTGCAAAAAAAGCAATCGTTTTTGATGCTGAACAGAGGAAAGGATCAAAGGTATGGCATAATGGCATATTAAGTTGTGACCAGAGCAAGCCACCTAGTCGTGACCAGGAGGACAATGCTTGGAACCCAATCTTGGAAATTCCACTATGTCAGGTGCATGTGTGCACATTACATGCAAGACTGAGGATTTTGGATAAGCTTTTGATGCTCCACATAAACTATGTCTGGAACATGGAGCCCGAAGATCGACGAGAAGAGTCAATACGTGCACTAGAGAGTGTACTTTCCTCTATGGGATTACATGCTGGAGCAGTGGTCTTGACAAAGGACAGAAAATCAAACCCTACACAAGACAACCCTAATAAAATTTGCATGGGTGGATCAAAGGCAAGACACTTGCTATCAAACCACTTGGGTTCTCATAGCCACACTGACTTTGAAATTTGGAAGAAGATATGTGATGTCACAACATATCGAGGAAATGATGCCAGGCTTGGCCTAAAACGTGCACATGTATGGGAGGTGTGTAATAAAATGGTCGATCTTCTAGAGCGACCTCACCTGGATGACCATGGTATTGAGGCACTTAAACAAGCCACTTGTAGATTCACAGAAGAAATGGTCGAGGCCTGGGGAGAAACACACATTACTCACTACATGGTAATGTTGTATTTATTGTGTCCTTGTAGTATGTTCTTCATACTGTTTGTTGACTTTTTGTAATTTTCTATGCAGCATATATTGTATGCACATGGGCCATACTTTCTCGATAGATATGGCTCTTTAGCACTTTGGAGCAATCAAGGCATGGAGAAATCACATTACCAAGCAAAGGCCGTGTATTTTAAGGGCACTCGCCATGGTGGTGGCAAAGTCAAGAGTAATGCACTCCATGAAATGTTCAACTGGTTCTATCGCGTTCTGGTTGGTAAAAAAAGGCAGAAAAGTCGCGGTAATTTGTCTCTTAGGCGTCAAATAATGAAAACTGTTAATGCAAGAAGAACTGAAGGATACAACAGATCAAATGCTAGGGAGAGACTACGGCAGTGGGTAGCAAGCAAGCGTCGGTGTGGTTCCTCATGGGCTTAAACTCTCTGATTATAATCTTTTTGTGTTTTTAAATTTTCTAAAAGTTTTAAAAAAGTTTTAAATTTTCTAAAAGTTTTAAATTTATAGACATATTTAAGTCATTTTTCATTTATAGAAACCACATTTCAATTTCTTCTTTGTGCTCTACTCTCTCTTGCCCTCCCACTATCTCTTGCACTCGTAAATACCTAGGCCATGCCAGAAGAACAGGAGCAAGACTTGCGATTTTTCGATCAACTCGGCCCACTACCTGCTACAGCAAAAAGGACAAGTCTACCCATCGTAACAGAGCAAGAGGCAAAGGAGATGAGAGAAGAAGAGCGCA